>NC_057800.1:106529591-106829591 GCF_018294505.1 Triticum aestivum | reverse complement strand
CTGCACACTGTCTTCAGGAGGTGCAGTTGCTAGTGGCTTCGCCCGTGAGATTTTTAGAGCAGAGGCAGACTTTGAAGCTTTAGGCTGCTTCTTTGCCTTTGGTGCTGCAGGCGCTTCATCTGATTCAGCGTCATCTGCAGGCTCATCCACGGCTGTCCCTTGAACCAAGATATGGGTGATGAGACCTTCAAGGTTGTAGAAAGGACCGATGACATTGGGTTCTGCATCACGTGTGCCATCAGCCCTTGGAGCAGAAGGACCAGGGTTGAAGTCTAGTCCCAATGTCTTCTTGTTCTGCTTTGCTGAGTTCTGGGCAAACTGGAAGTTGCGCTTGAACAAAATGTCGTCACGGCACCATAGCAGGGACGATGGGTCAGCATCCGCAGGCTGTGGTCCACGGACCATGCAGGGATAGAAGCCTTGTTCAATGGCTTCATCTCTGGTCTTGAGTTGAAGATTTTTGTAGAGGATGTCTCTCCATGGTCGCTTGATGGCATTCTTTTCAGCATATTCCTTGGTCACAAATCTGTACTTGAACCACTGCTCTGCCCAATAGCGTCGAATCCATTGGATTCGTGTCTTGCGCTGATTGCAATCCTCTTCAGGATCTGTCTTGTACAGCTCTGAGAGGTCTTCGGGCAGATCTCTTGATGTTTCTCC
The DNA here is from genome assembly GCF_018294505.1 of Triticum aestivum. NCBI lineage: Eukaryota > Viridiplantae > Streptophyta > Magnoliopsida > Poales > Poaceae > Triticum > Triticum aestivum. The sequence goes on along the minus strand of NC_057800.1, from coordinate 106,828,931 downwards.
ACGACACTTTCTGCCACCCTTCCTTTCTGATTTCTCTAAAGCCATGAACTTTAAACTGAAAGGCTTCAATACATTCAGAGGCTTCACAGGTTTTCGCTTGTTGGACAAACAGGAACTGGCTTCGAGAGAATTTATGTGATGTTGTAAGAATTCTGCAAATGAATGCAGACTATGAGAACCAAGGGATTCTCCCATGGACATGTACCTGTGACAGCATTAAGGTGCGAGGGAAGGGGAAGAGGTCATATGCATTCTCAGAAGATTTTGAAGATAAATCAGTTTAGAAGACATTGACCTCATCGTGCGAAGACATTCACTCATAGATAAGGAGTTGGTTCCATATTTGTACGAATCCACAGATCAGTACAAGTGAGGAATCTAACTACTTTGTGAAGCATAAGTGAATATACTAGGCATGTTATGAGATGCAGTATGAAAGAGATCCAACTTGTGTGAATAGAAACTGCTTGTGGTAGAAAGTGATAAAGCTATAGGATCAAAGAGGCCGTAAAAAGGAGGTTTTATTTACCACACGAAGAACTGCTAGACGGAGTGGAAGAGGAGGCAGAGCAGTTCGATCGTCCGTGCTAACTTGGCGACGGAGGACACCTACGGCGACGGCGGAGAAGGCGATGTCCGTGGTTGGCATGAAGACGGCGTCGGAGAGGTTGCGGCAGCGAAGCGCTTCGTCGTCGGCGTCGTCGAGGGCTAGCGGTGGCGCTAGGGTTCGTGCGAGAGTGGAAGAAGAGATAATGACTGTTGCGAGGTGTGTATTTATAGGTACAGGGGTGGCACTGCGTTATTACACAGGTGCCCCTGGTGATTCGCATCTAAGGAACACGTGGCCATCATGCAGCATATTGGGGTTTGTTCCACGTCCCACGCACGCCTGGATTGTCGGGTGGTCGTTCCAACTTCTCCGGGTTTCAGGTGGAGGAATGAGCATTGAAAACGGACTTAATGGTTGTCTCTGTATCTTCTGCTGACAAGGACGCAGAGAAGACATTCGACAGTTTCAATAGAATGCATATGATTTGGAGAGATAGAATTTGAGATAGAAAGCATAGAGAGGTTAGGGTCCGATCACATTCGCTTAGTTCAAAACATTCAACAAGAAGACATAGCTATAAGTGAATGATGTAGAGGATAGAACACTAGTATATATATATATATAATCAACATAGTGAAGATAATCATGAAGATATGTTGAGAGTGAAGCCAAACCAAATGTGAAGACATAGCAAATGTAACGCCATGAGTGAAACACTTCAAACAGAACATTTGGTGGTGGCGTTACCCACCGTATAGGAAGTATTAGACCCAGACACGGCACACAATTATCGTGGCGCTCTGAAGTCAAATTCCACATTAATGTATTCACACTTAGAATGTATGTCTTCATTGATTGAAGATATACTTTACTTCGTGTGTTGCACATCTAAGTCATCAATATGCATAAGTGTTAGGATGTGTGCCTGATCACAGGACATTTGAGGATTCCAAGATATTCAGCTCACACTGTAACTTCCAAAATTTCTTCTCATCCAAGGGCTTGGTGAAGATATCTGCCAATTGCTCTTCAGTGTTGACGTGTATGATATCTATGTCTTCCTTCACAACATGATCTCTGAGAAAGTGATGACGAATTTCAATGTGCTTTGTCTTCGAGTGCTGAACTAGGTTGTTGGCAATCTTGATGGCGCTTTCGTTGTCGCAGTAGAGTGGCACTTGCTTCAGATGAATGCCATAGTCCTTGAGTGTTTGCTTCATCCACACAAGCTGAGCGCAGCAAGATCCAGCAGCAATGTATTCAGATTCAGCAGTGGAGAGAGATACACAGTTCTGCTTCTTTGAAGACCAACATACAAGTGATCATCCCAGAAAGTGACATGTGCCTGATGTAGACTTGCGATCCACTTTGTCGCCAGCATAATCAGCATCCGAGAATCCAACCAGATCAAACTCTGAGCCCTTTGGATACCATAATCCTAGAGTTGGGGTGTGAGCCAAATATCGAAGAATTCGCTTCACAGCTAAGTGATGCGACTCCTTTGGTGCCACTTGAAATCGAGCACACATGCAAACACTAAGCATAATATCTGGCCTAGATGCACATGGATAAAGTAAAGAACCAATCATGGAGGAGTATACCTTTTGATTGAACTCTTTACCATTGTCGTCGGGACCCAGATGATGTTTGGCTGGCATTGGTGTCGTGAAGCCTTTGTAGTCTTGCATACCAAACTTCTTCAAGCAATCTTTGAGATACTTCTCTTGAGATATGAAGATGCCGTTGCGTTGTTGTTGTATTTGAAGACCGAGGAAGAACTTCAGCTATCCCATCATGGACATCTGATATTGCTCTTGCATCATACATCCAAACTCTTCACTATACTTCTGATTGGTGCAGCCGAAGATAATGTCATCCACATATATTTGGCACACAAACAGTTCACCATCATATGTCTTCGTGAAGAGAGTGGGGTCTAGGGAACCAGGTATGAAGCCTTTGCTCTTCAGGAAGTATTTGAGTGTGTCATACCAGGCCCGAGGGGCTTGTTTGAGGCCATACAGTGCCTTGTTGAGCTTGTATACCACGTCAGGATGTTTTGGATCTTCGAAGCCAGGCGGTTGTGCAACACACACTTCTTCTTCAATCTTGCCATTGAGAAAAGCACTCTTCACATCTATTTGATATAGAAGTATGTTATGATGATTTGCATAGGCCAGCAGTATGCGTATGGCTTCAAGTCTAGCCATAGGAGCAAATGTTTCATCAAAGTCAATTCCTTTCACTTGAGTATATCCTTGAGCAACGAGACGAGCTTTGTTTCTGACAACTTGATCATGCTCATCTTGCTTATTGCGGTATATCCATTTGGTGCCTATTATATTGTGCTTCCGTGGATCAGGACGCTTAACCAGTTCCCATACATTATTCAGCTCAAACTGTTGAAGCTCTTCTTGCATAGCTTGAATCCATTCAGGTTCCATGAAGGCTTCCTCAACTTTCTTGGGTTCTGTTATTGAGACGAATGCGAAGTGCCCATAGAAATTTGCCAGCCGAGTCGCCCTTGAACAAGTAAGCGGACCAGGTGCATTGATGCTATCAATTATTCTCTCAATCTGCACTTCATTGGAAACACGAGGATGTACAGGGCGAAGATTTTGCTCTTGCTGATCATTGTCATTGTTAGTGGGATTGTCTTCAGGCTGAGCATTGTCTTCAGGTTGATCAGGTGCGGAGATGATAAGTTCCACTTCAGGTTGAGCTTGAGAGGGTATGATTTCTCCAGTTCCCATTAGCTTGATTGATTCGCTGGATGGAACTTCATCTAGCACATTTGGCAGGTGCTCTCTTTGTGAACCGTTAGTCTCATCAAATCGCACATCCACTGTTTCAACCACTTTATAAAGAAAGAGATTGAAGACTCTGTAGGAGTGCGAATCCTTTCCATATCCAAGCATAAAACCCTCATGTGCTTTTGGTGCAAATTTTGAAGTGTGATCTGGATCCTTGATCCAGCACCTGGCACCAAATACTCTGAAGTAACTGACATTTGGCTTCTTGCCAGTAAGGAGCTCATAAGATGTCTTGTTCAGAAGCTTGTGAAGATAAACACGATTGATTGTATGGCATGCAGTATCAATGGCTTCAGGCCAGAATTTTCTTGGAGTCTTGTATTCATCAAGCATCGTTCGGGCCATCTCAATGAGTGTTTTGTTCTTGCGTTCGAGGACGCCATTCTGCTGTGGCGTGTATGGGGCTGAGAATTCATGTGTGATGCCCAAGGTATCAAGATATGTATCAAGGCTAGTGTTCTTGAATTCAGTGCCATTGTCACTTCTGATGTGCTTTATCTTGGCGCCATAGTTGTTCATTGCTCGATTGGCGAAGCGTCTGAAGACATCCTGCACTTTAGTCTTGTAGAGGATTATGTGCACCCAAGTATATCTAGAATAATCATCAACAATAACAAAGCCATAGAGGCAAGCAGTAGTAGTAAGAGTTGAGTAATGAGTGGGACCGAAAAGATCCATGTGGAGCAGTTTGAAGGGTCGAGTGGTTGTCATGATTGTCTTCGAGGGATGTTTGGCCCTCGTCATCTTCCCTGCTTCACAGGCACCACATAAGTGATCTTTCTTAAACTTGACGCCCTCGATGCCTATGACATGCTTCTTCTTTGCAAGGGTGTGGAGGTTCCTCATGCCAGCATGCCCTAGCCTCCGATGCCAAAGCCAGCATTCTGAAGCCTTTGCTAGAAGACATACGGCAAGTTGTGCTCCTGCCGAAAAATCTACCACGTACAAATCATCTTTCCGATACCCTTCAAACACTAGAGACTTGTCAGATTCCATTAGTACAAGGTAGCTATATTTTCCAAATATTACGATCATGTTCAAATCGCAAAGCATTGAGACAGACATTAAGTTGAAGCCAAGGGATTCAACAAACATGACTTTATCCATGTGTTGATCCTTTGAGATTGCAACTCTACCTAGACCCAATACCTTACTTTTACCAGTGTCAGCAAATGTGATGTGACTCTTGTCGGATGGACGTAAGGTTGAGTCCATAAGAAGGCTTCTTTTGCCAGTCATGTGGTTGGTACACCCACTATCAATAATCCATTCTGAAGATGCTGGTGTCGTACCCTACAGTGCAGTTAGGGGGATAGGCTTCACGAAGAGAATTGTGAAGCAAAAACATTTGACGAACCAGTGGGTTATGAAAACTTAGATCCAGATTAGGACTGATAGGGAGAGTAGCAAGCGATTCAGGAACGAAGTACATAGTAAGACCATTTGGGCATTTGATCTTGCGCCCTACAAGATGTTTAAGGTCCCCAGCAATAGCGTCAGACGATTTTGGTTTTCTGCTGGAGACCTTTCCCTGCAAAAGAGAGTTAAGCTTTCTTAGCCACCCACATCTTCAAGGGTGGCTTAGAAGCAATAAGTCTAAGTGCAGCATCTGAGAACTTTGGCTTTGGAGCCCTAGCAAAAAGTCTTGCAGGCGGACAATAGTACTCATAAGAATAAGCAGAATAGTTCTTGGTCTTATGAACATGGCGGTTTGATGAATCGCGCTCATATTCATAGGCCTGAGTATGGTTTCGTTGCAAAACATTTGCGTTAGTGCGACTCAGGTGAGTCCTCAGTCTGTATGAAGCCTTTGGACCGTATGAAGCATGTGGTCTGAGGTTTGTGTTCTTCACGTGTGGTGTCATGATGACATTCACAGGAAGATTCTCCAAACACTTTTTCGGAACCCAGATCTTCTTCATAGGCGGTCCATTCCTGCAGTTAGTACCAATGTACCTGGCAAACACTTCACCATTCTGATTCTTAAACAGTTTATAGTTTGCATCAAAGGATTCATCAATGACAATGGGATTTGCACAAGAGAAGCCAGATAGATTGGATAGATCTGCTGAAGATTCCTTTGCAGCAACCCATGTGGTTTTGGGGTACTGCTCAGGTTTCCAGTAAGAGCCATCAGCATTCATTTTCCTTACGAACCCAACACCCTCTTTCCTCGAGTTTCGGTTCAAGATCTGCTTTTTGAGGACATCACACAGTGTCTGATGCCCTTTAAGACTTTTGTACATCCCTGTTTCAAGCAATGTCTTCAACCTAGCATTCTCATCAGCAATAGCAGTGGAATCCTCGACGGAGGGGTTAGTTCCCACATCAACAGTTGAAGATATTGCAACAGTAGTAGCAGTAGAACATTCAGCAACAGTAGTAGCATTATCACGCTCAATGCATTTAAGACATGGTGGTTCAAATCCTTCCTGAGCGGAACTGATCTGTTTGGCGTGAAGTGACTCATTTTCCTTTTGAAGATCTTCATGAGCCGCTCTCAATTTCTCAAGTTCTTGCTTCCTTTGAAGATAATCATAGGAAAGCTTTTCATGAGTTGTTGAGAGCGTTTCATGATGACTTTCAAGTTCCTCATACTTAACGTGAAGATTTTTTATGTCTTCAATTAAGGACTCAGATCGAGTCATTTCAGCGCCTAACAGATCATCGCTTTTGTATAATAGTTTTTGAATATGTTCCATGGCTTTCTGTTGTTCAGTTGCAATTTTAGCAAGTGTTTTGTAGCTGGGTTTTGAACCACAATCAGAGTCATCGTCACTGGATGTTTGATAGTGAGTAGTGCGTGTGTTTACCTTGGCACCGCGTGCCATGAAGCAGTAGGTAGGAGCGGAGTAGTCCTTGTCATTTGCATCGGTGTCGGTGATGAGGTCATTGTCTTCAGTGTTGAGGATGGACTTGGCAACGTATGCTGTAGCCAGACTTGCGACGCCAGAATCGGACTCCTCCTCAGACTCCACCTCCGCCTCCTCAGAAGCGGACTCCTCCTCTGAATCCATTTCCTTGCCAACAAACGCACGTGCCTTGCCAGATGAGCTCTTCTTGTGTGATGAAGACTTTGAAGAAGACTTGGAAGAAGACTTTGAGTATTTCTTCTTCTTCTTCTTGTCGTCAGAGTCATATTCCTTGCTCTTCTTCTTCTTTTTGTTCTCATTGTCCCACTGCGGACATTCAGAGATGAAATGGCCGGGTTTCTTGCACTTGTGACATGTTTTCTTCTTGTAGTCATGAGCAAAAACTTCATCATTTCTTGAGCTTGATCGGGAAGACTTTCTGAAGCCTTTCTTCTTGGTGAATTTTTGGAACTTCTTCACAAGCATAGCAAGTTCCCTTCCAATGTCTTCAGGATCATCAGAACTGCTGTCAGATTCTTCTTCAGATGAGGAGACAGATTTTGCCTTCAAGGCACTAGTTCGCCCGTAGTTTGGACCGTAGATATCTCTTTTCTCAGAAAGCTGAAACTCATGTGTGTTGAGCCTCTCAAGTATGTCAGACGGATCGAGTGTCTTGAAATCAGGACGTTCTTGAATCATCAGGGCTAGGGTGTCAAACGAACTATCAAGTGATCTCAGTAGTGTCTTGATGACTTCATGTTTGGTGATCTCAGTAGCGCCAAGGGCTTGAAGCTCATTCGTGATGTCAGTGAGTCGATCAAATGTGAGCTGGACATTCTCATTGTCATTTCTCTTGAAGCGGTTGAAGAGGTTGCGAAGGACACTGATTCTCTGATCTCTCTGGGTTGAGACACCTTCGTTGACCTTGGAGAGCCAGTCCCAGACTAGCTTAGATGTTTCCAAAGCACTCACGCGGCCATACTGTCCTTTGGTCAGATGACCACAGATGATATTCTTGGCAGTAGAGTCCAGTTGAACGAACTTCTTGACGTCAGCAGCAGTGACACCTTCTCCAGCCTTGGGAACGCCGTTCTTGACGACATACCATAGGCCGACGTCAATGGCTTCAAGATGCATGCGCATCTTATTCTTCTAGTAGGGATATTCAGTTCCATCGAAGACGGGGCACGCAGTGGAGACTTTGATTATCCCTACAATCAACATAGCTAAAACTCCAGGTGGTTAAACCGAATCACACAGAACAAGGGAGTACCTTGCTCTGATACCAATTGAAAGTGCGTTATATCGACTAGAGGGGGGGTGAATAGGTGATTTTTATGAAAGTCTTCAAAACATGGAAGTTATGAAGACAAACGATAGAAATAAACCTATTACCCTACAGCGGAAGGTAGACTACACTAGGCAAGCCATAGTCAAGTATTCAATAGAGTGAAAGCACAATGACTAATAGCAGCAATGTAGTAAGGATCAGGTAGGAAGATATTATGAAGCCAAACAAAACACGCAGTCACTCAGTGAAGATAAAAGATAGTGCAATCATACAATGACTTCACAAGGAGTAACAGTAAGTAAAGAGAAGGGAAGGATGAAACCAGTGACTCGTTGAAGACAATGATGTGTTGGACCAGTTTCAGTTGCTGTGACAACTGTACGTCTGGTTAGGGCGGCTAGGTATTTAAACCTGAGGACACACAGTCCCGGACACCCAGTCCTGAACACGCAGCTCAGGACACCCAGTCCTCACCGTATTCCCCTTGAGCTAAGGTCACACAGACCTCGCCCAATCACTCTGGTAAGTCTTCAAGGTAGACTCCCAAACCTTCACCGACTTCGTTTACCGGCAATCCACAATGTCTCTTGAATGCTCAGAACGCGACACCTAACCGGCTGGAGGATTCACAGTCTTCAAGTGTAATAAGTCTTCAGATCACATAGACAAGAAGACTTAAGTGATGCCTAATTCTCTTTGGCTCTGGGTGGTTAGGGCTTTATCCTCGCAAGGAATTCTCTCTCAAAGGCTTCGAGGTGGGTTGCTCTCAAATGACAAAAGCCGTATATTAACTCTGAGCAGCCAACCGTTTATGGTTGTAGGGGGTGGGCTATTTATAGCCACTAGGCAACCTGACCTGATTTATCCGAAATGACCCTGGGTCACTAAGGAACTGACACGTGTTCCAACGGTCAGATTTCAAACTCACACGGCAACTTTACTTGGGCTACAAGCAAAGCTGACTTGTCCGACTCTGGACAAGATTCGCTCTCATAGTCTTCACTCGAAGACATAGGTTTTGGTTAGGCATCACTTCAGTCATTCTGACTGGTTCTCTTGGACCCCACTTAACAGTACGGTGGTTCCTATGACACAACAAAGAAGAAGAAAAAGAACTACGAAAGATCTAAGTCTTCGAGCTCCATAGGCTTCATGCGATGTCTTCTCTTGTCATAGTCTTCAATGTGAATATCTTCATATACCACCTTTGACTTCAATGTCTTCATACATTTTTAGGGGTCATCTCTGGTAGGAAAACCGAATCAATGAGGGAGTTCTACCTATGTTATCCTGCAATTCTCACAAACACATTAGTCCCTCAACTAGGTTTGCCGTCAATACTCCAAAACCAACTAGGGGTGGCACTAGATGCACTTACAAACCCCAAGAGTTGCTACACCCCCGTCTCACCAAGAAGCTGTTCTCGAGGAGAACGTGTCTGTGCCTGACTCTCCAGCTCATCAAGTGGAGGTAGAAAATTTTGAGGCTACCACCACCAACATGAATGAAGCCAATGACATAGTCATGGCTGAAGCACATGTGGAGCCTACACCAACCCATGAACCAGAAGTCAGTGAAGCCAATGACGCTACTGCTTCTGTTCCTGTGCCTGCTGCTGGTCCTCAGTTTGACTATCATGTTGAGCATAGGCCTCAGGTACAGAAGCCAATGCCAAGATTGCCCAGGTTTCCAGGTCCTGCATCAGCACCTGGATCATTTAATGTCAACGGCTTCAAATTAGACAACACCTTTTTCAATATCTCCAAGAACCCCTACTCAAGGGAAAGAATATCTTCTGATCGGTTCTAGAGCTATCCGCAGTGAAGTTATTACTCATGCATTCTGTACAATCAAGGTCGCATCTTCCCTCATATGCGTCTTGACACCGAAGCAATAATTGGTCTGCCCTGCTTGGAAGAAGCTCTGGATTGCTTCAAAGAGGTTGGGTTGTTGCCTTTCGTCACCGACCAAGAGCACTGGAACGAAGAGTTACTGCTCCAATTTTATGCCACTCTTCACATTCGTGGCTACAACAGAGATCCGAAGACTTGGGTCCTTGAGTGGATGACCATAAATATTCATCACGAAGCCAAAGCCTTTGATATTATTGAGCTCACTGGTCTGCCCACTCCTGGAGATCTCTATGAACCTGGCTGCCAGCTTCACAGTGAAGCTATGGAGAGCATCTTTCAGAAGCCTAAACCGAACATGAGTCAGATGCTCAGTATGATGAAGCCTTTGCCTCCAGATGCTGCATATCCTAAGGAGTTCTTTGTTGAAGACCTTGAGTATCTGCCACGGACTATCTATCACATTATAAGGTGAACTCTCTGGCCCATCAAAGGACATTCTCCACATGCAAAGCTGGAAGGTGCAATGAAGACTTTGGTCTTCTATATTCTTCATGGCAAATGCTTCAACGCACAAGACTTCTTCATCCGCCAACTTGCTGCATCAGGATCTTATCTTTTTGGCTTGAAGTTCTACGCTCCATGGATAATGCGGCTGATTAAACTCCACTCATCTATCTCATATCAGCCATCTGCTCGCAATCATCGGATCTTTCTGCCTGACGTGGATATGTCCGTTGAAGCCATTTATCCAGAGCCTGCCAAGGAGCCTCTTAGTCTTCAGAATGCTGAGCATCAAAGTTTCTCTCAGAACATTGAAGGAGTTGAAGCAGTCACTTGTGTTTATCCTCTGGCTGGTACTACACGTGCACCTCATCGTGCCCTCACTGAAGCCACTGGAAGCACTATTGCCGAACGGCCCAAGAAGCGATCTCGTGTTCTCAATGACCGAGAGCTTCTGGTTGCTCATCATCAGAAACAGGATAGGCATCATGACTGGCTAAAGCGCCAAATGCAAAGCCTCTTGGTGGATGTCAACCGCATTCGCAATCTTGCCACCAAGAATGCCTTTGTTGCCCATGAAACCTGTCGGCGTACATGGAAAGGGCTGACGCTTATGTGTTCTGAGGATGATCTTCAAGAGGATGGCTTCTCTGAACGTTTCAAGTTTGACTCCACACCTCCCCGAAGGACTATGCTGCGACGAACTCCATCTCTTGAAGACTCTGAGTTCTCTTTCTCTGCGGCAACTGTGAATGCCAGAGTGATCGAGGACGAAGACGATGCTACTTCATCGCCCCCTACTTCTGCACGCATCGACACTGCTCCAAGTTCTTCTGCACCGCCGAACACCACCGACGACCTTGCCGCTTCACCTACTCTTCATGGGAACGAGTAGATGCTCTATGTCTTCAAACCTTTTTGGTCCTCACTGACAAAAGGGGGAGAAGCATATGAGTTTGATAGTCTTCAAGCGAGTCCATATGGGCGGTTACTTTATGTTTTGCCTAGTGTTTACAACTCCCGTTTTGATACATTTAGTTCTTTGAGTTGTAACACTTAAACTCGATGATCGTCTGCTACTTATTTGCTATTTTGTGATGCGATGATAAATTCCGCATGTGCGACGATAAATTCCGCACTTAGATCATTTTGCAGACGTCCATTATGCATGTCATTATCTTCACATACTTTTCATGCATGATGAATTGTCATCATAAGTCGAAGAGGATCTCCACAAGTACAACATGCCATGTGCATTTGCATTCCAAAAGCAAATTACTTATATGCACATCTTCAGAGGGAGCCCTTGCAACTTATGAAGACAATTCATTATCCTTTACAATTTCACATATTATATTCCCCGTTGAAAACTTCAACTAGTTTGTCATCAATCACCAAAAAGGGGGAGATTGTAAGTGCATCTAGTGCCACCCCTAGTTGGTTTTGGAGTATTGACGACAAACCTAGTTGAGGGACTAATGTGTTTGTGAGAATTGCAGGATAACACAAGTAGAAGTCCCTTATTGATTCAGTTTTCCTACCAGAGATGACCCCTAAAAATGTATGAAGACATTGAAGGCAAAGGTGGTATGTGAAGACATTCACATTGAAGACTATGACAAGAGAAGACATCGCATGAAGACTATGGAGCACGAAGACTTAGATCTTTCGTAGTTCTTTTTCTTCTTTGTTGAGTCATAGGAACCACCGTACTGTTAAGTGGGGTCCAAGAGCACCAGTCAGAATGACTGAAGTGATGCTTAACTAAAATCCTATGTCTTCGAGTGAAGACTATGAGAGCGAATCTTGTTCAGAGTTGGACAAGTCAGCTTTGCTTGTAGCCCAAGTAAAGTTGACGTGTGTGTTTGAAATCTGACCGTTAGAACATGTGTCAGTTCCTTAGTGACCCAGGGTCATTTCGGACAAATCAGGTCGGGTTGCCTAGTGGCTATAAATAGCCCACCCCCTACAACCATAAACGGTTGGCTGCTCAGAGTTAAAGTACGGCTTTTGTCGTTTGAGAGCAACCCACCTCGAAGCCTTTGAGAGAGAATTCCTTAAGAGGATAAAGCCCTAACCACCCAGAGCCAAAGAGTGTTAGGCATCACTTAAGTCTTCGTGTCTGTGTGATCTGAAGACTTATTACACTTGAGGACTGTGAATCCTCCAGCTGGTTAGGCGTCGCGTTCTGAGCATCCAAGAGTCATTGTGGATCGCCGGTGAACGAAGTCTGTGAAGGTTTGGAAGTCTATCTTGAAGACTTACCAGAGTGATTGGGCGAGGTCTGTGTGACCTTAGCTCAAGGGGAATACGATGAGGACTAAGTGTCATGAGCTGCGTGCTCAGGACTAAGTGTTCGGGACTGAGTGTCCTCAGGTTTAAATACCTATCCGCCCTAACCAGACGTACAACTGTCACCGCAGTTGGAACTGGTCTACCAAACCTTTGTCTTCATCACGCACACTGGTTCTATTCTTCTCATCTCTTTATTTACAGTTGGCCTTGTGAAGTCAGTGCTTATTTTCTTTATCTATTTGTCTTCACTGTGTACCTGATCCTTACTGCCTAGCTGCTATTAGTCATTGTGGTTTCACTTTATTGAATGCTTGACTATGGTCTGCCTAGTGTAGTCTACCTTCCGCTGCATGGTAATATGTTCATTTCTATCATTTGTCTTCGAAACTTCCATGTTTTGAAGACTTTCATAAAAATCGCCTATTCAACCCCCCCCCCTCTAGTCGATATAACACACTTTCAACCAGACGAAGGGTTAGAGGGACACTGCAGCAGGAATGAGCATCGTCGCTTATGTCAGGACAACCAAGAGGACGGGGGAGAAAGCACCATCTCTCCACACATGTTGCCGGAAGGGAGACCACTATCTCCAGTCGCCCCAAACAAGAGCACCATCACTGGCCAGCATCCCCACAGTGTCGATGTACAAGAAACCACAACGGCAGAAGCGGGAAGGTGATCTCACGCCCACCACCAATGACGCTCAACAGGAAACACTCTGGCGCCGCCGACACAGATGACTCAGAGCACATCCACTACACTCTACCCATCCCAAGGCAGCATCTTCAAGAAGATCACGACGCCGGAGCGCCGCCGTCGCCCGACCACACAAGGCCAAGGTTTTTACTCGGGATTTGGGGGGGAGGAGGTGGGGGGAGGAGAGGAATCAAGCGCCCCCTCAAGAGAGGAATGTTGCCGGAGCCACTGCCGGCGTCAAGGTCGATGGGAGGTCGACCATGGGTTTCTCCCATCCCAAGCCATCCCCACAGGTCGGAGGGATCCACAGCCGGTGAGAACGGATGATGCAGAGAAGAAGCATCAGGATCCAGATCCGATGCAGCTGCCGGAGCAGAGCACGCCATGAGGAGCCATCGCTGCCCAACCGCTGCCCACCCTACCGGAGGAGCCAGCGCCAACACCCGCAAGGCCGCAACGCCACCCGTCGAACGAGGTCAATGCTGCCATCACACCCAGGGCCGCCGCCCTGGCATCCAGAGCTCCCCGAAGTGACTCGGGGTAGCAAAAGCCTCGCCGCCACTTTCACCGACAGCCGCGCGGGGCGACCACCTCGGGTGGTGGCGGGGAGGGGAGGGAGGGAGGGAGAGGGCTAGGGGGTCTAGGGTTCGTCATCCTCGAGTCACCCGCGAGGGGAATAGATATACCTAGTTCAAAAGTTTACTAATATGGTCGATTCATATTCCTATGTAGGTATGTAGGATAGAAATCAATCCTTCACTTTTCAAAGAAAAAAAACATCAGCATAAACTCAATGGAAAAAAATCCTATCATATGTAAATAAATGGCATCTCTTTTCCTATAGAAATTGAGAGACATGTCATCTCATTTTTTTATGATTTATGTATTCCTACTATCTTATGTTTAGTCCTTCGTTGATGATCTACTGATATATCTTTACTTAACTATAGCCATATTAGATTATGGGACGAAGGGAGTGCTGAATAAACTAACAAAAGCTGAGCAAGTGACGGGTACGTTATATCGGGACAACCCGCATGTGGTTGCAGCGTCAGATGAACTCGCGGACACGGAGTGGGACACGCGCGCACCTACTACATTTGGAAGCTGCTGCTACTTGACGCAGAGTGACGGATACTCCACCACTGAACTTGTTTTTTTTTCCTTTTTGTAGTTCCAGATTCTCCTCTGATCAAAGCTGCCTCCGATCAAGGCCCCGATCGAAGCTGCATTAATTTTTATGCACAGAGCACTACACGCACACTGACACAGAAGCGTCTCGTCGTCGCATTTTGGAAGGAGTACACATTTTTGTTTTTCAAACCGAAGAAGAACAGTACGGCTCCTGGGGGCGGAAGAGGCGAGTCAGAACCCCGGACTCCGGGATAATTAATCTCCTCGACTGCCGCCACCGCTTGTTTCCGGGGCCAAAAACGGTTCAATCGGTCGGGAGGCTTCCTTCAATTGCAGGAATTTAAAATACGAAAACGTAATATTGAAATGCCATGTCATATGAATTTTTACAGAAAATTTAGACCCTGAGAGTTTTTTCCGAGAAAATTTGCAACCCATACATCGAAAGGCTCCAACCTGAAGACACACATATGTAGATGAACGAAGACTGGATCCCGACGGATCCACCAAAGACAAACGCCGACCGGATCCCACGAGATCCAGAGACACACCTCCACACGCCCTCCGATGATGCTAGAAGCATCGCCTGGACGGGGGCTAGATGGGAAGAACCTTATTCCATCTTCAAGAAGCCGTCGCCGCCTCGTCTTCTTAAGCATGACACAAACCCTAACAAAACTCGAAAAAACACCTAAAAATGCAGCCGTCCTGCCGACAAGGGCTGGGATCCACCACATCTCCATGGTCCAAGGACGATATGAGACGAGGCGGACCGACGCCGACGAGAGGCAGGGAAACCCTATATGAGAGTTCGCAGAGGCAGAAGCGAAGAAGTACAAGGCGGTCAAAACGTCGAATTTTATAAGATGTATCTATAGATGGTGTACATGAAATGAACATGGAAATTTGAAGGAATTGAGTAAAGAGACAGAGTGTCAATGCATTATAGACTTCTCAAATAAAATGACACTTGAGTCATGTTTAGGGATTCTTTGGTTCGCATGGTTCTAAAAGCGCAAAAATGGGAAAAACACATAAATATGGTAGAAATGCATGCTTAAAACATAGAATTTCTGTCAACTTGGATTTTTGGTTCATAGGATTTGAAAAAACACAAAAGTCCTAAAAAACATGGTCCAAATCAAAATCAAACCACATGAAAATGTAGAAATTTTATATAATAGGATTCCTATAATAAAATTTCGTTTTGAGCTCTTTGGTTTGTAGGAATGGATTTCTATTTCTATGTAGGATTTGTTCCAGTCCTTCACATTTCAAAGAAAACAAAACATTAGCTCAGGCATGACAAAAAAATCTTATCATGTGAAGCAAATGATATCTCTTTTCCTATAGGAATGGGGATACGTGTCATCTCATTTCCTATGATGTTCCAATTCTTATGATACTCCTATCTTATGAACCAAAGGACGCCATATAATTAGAATGTTATTATGCCACTAAGTATCTTAGTCTCGTTCTTCATGCATAGAAAGTTGGAAAGGAGATACAGGTGGATGTCAGAATTACTATGTTTTCCCTCTGAAATTGAGATCAAAGAAACTTTTTATCCTTTTTCCCTTTAGCCCATTCCTTTAAACCAAAGACATGAATAGTATCACCATAAGAAAATTTGTTATTTCTACTATTCTCCTAAACTACTATTTGAAGGGCTCCTTTGGTTCAAAGGAAATTCATAGGAATTTGGGGGCATTTAGATCCTCATGATTTTTTTCATACGACGACCGTTTTATCGCGTGATTGGAATCCTTAGTTTTTTCATATGATTCATTTGCACTACATTTTAGAGGAAAATTACCATCCACTCAACCCTCTTGGTAGAATTCCTTTGTTTTTCATATGCTATCAAACACCCTTTCGTCCAAATTCTTGTAGTTTTGTAATCCTGTAGGAGTCAAGATGTCATGGCACATTGAGAGTCTCTTTGATTCAAAGGATCTTTATAGGATTTTTGAAGGATTGGAATCCTTAGGAATTTTTCCTACGTTGGTTGTTTGATTCGTAGGATTGAATCTTGTAGGATTTTTTCCTAAGGATTTATTTGTACTACATTTCACAGGAATTCTAGGGCCTCTTTGATTCGTAGGATTTTGAAAACATAGGAATAGGAAAAGTGTAGGGTTGGAGTGGCATGCCCATTTGAATCCTATACAATTAGCAATGTTTGTTTGATGCCATGGGAAAAACAAAGGAATTGTAAAAAGAGGTTCGAGTGGATGTTGAATTTTCTATGAAATGTAGTACAGAAGATTCCATAGGAAAAATTCCTATGGGATCCAATCCTATGAATCAACGGACCAACATAGGAAAAAATCCTAAGGATTTTAATCCTCCAGAGATCCTATAAAATTCCTTTGAATCAAAGAAGCCCCTAACATCCACTCCAACCTCTTGGAAGAAATCCTTTGCTTTCCCCATGCCACAATCAAACAAACTCAAATTCTATAGGGATGCAATGGACATGCCATTTCAATCCTACGTTTTTCCTATTCCTGTGTTTTTGCAATCCTACGAATCAAAGAGGCCCTGATTCCTACACCTTTTCTATTCCTATGTTTTGAGAATCCTAATCAAGAGGCATGAACCTAAGGAGCCTTTGGATTTCTATGGAATGGTGGGTACATGAATCTATTCCATAACATCTTGGTGAACCATTCCTGTGATACAAAGGGCTTCCATAGAGAAAATTCATATGGATTGGAATCCTACAAGATTTATATGAAATTCCTACAAGCCAAATAAGGCCTCCTCCCTTCCGCCGCTTTGATCCCATCAATCACCCCCTCCTACATCCTCCCCAATTGTATTGGATTAATCGAGGCGTAGAGGTGAAAAGGGATCCTCCGTCGCAGCCCCCCTTCATCGCAGCCAACCTAGGTGGGTGGCCACACTAGTAAAACGAACGGAGGGTAGGGAGGTGTTTTGCACCCCAAGGAGATGGCCCCACGTTGCAACCACCCCCTTGACTGCCATCGCTGTCACAATCCTCCCCCACTCCCGCCATGCATGCGGCGCCAGCTATATAACACTAAGAGATGAAGCGGTGAAGGCTCCACTTTGGCGATGTCCTCTAAGTGGAACTAAGCGCAATCATGGAAGGTGTGTCGTTAACCTCGCGACGATCGGAGCTTCCTGTCCACCTGAAACGGACACGACTGTTGCTTTGCAAGCTCTCACTAGCATTTCACTGGCTGGGTCTAGGAATAGCCATTTGATGGCTGAGATCAAGTCTTTCTTGGAGAATCAAGCTTTTTATCCCCCGTAAAACTAGTCATGGTCAAAATAGAGTGGCTCATGAATTAGCTAGATGTGTTAGAATTGGGGTGCACCTGTGTTTGGTTGCATAATACTCCCTCCGTTCGGAATTATTTGTCGCAAAACTGGATGTATCTAGATGTATTTTAGTTCTAGATACATCCATATCCGAGACAAGTAATTCCGAACGGAGGGAATACACCCGATTGGAAAAAACAAGCAGAAAAACTGTTATATACTACTCCTAGTAGTACATTTACAGAAGAAGTGAGAACCGACAAAGCTGGGCAGCGATATTATCGGGAGAGAGTCTCTATCGTCCGAACCCGCATGTGGTTCCAGCGTGAGATCGATCGATGAACTTTTTTTTGAAAGATCCGGGGTCATCGGCTTCATTGATTTAGAAGAAAGCAACGGGAAATACAAGGATGATCAAGTGATCGTGGTTTACCAGAAATTGGGAGATCTCGCTTCCCAAACTAAAAGAAACGAAGGGTTTTATCTCGCTACATTTTCCCCGAACGGGGGCTCAAGACATCTTGCTCCTACAAGCCGTCAGAGCTCCAGCGTGCTCCTAATGGCTCACAGAACATCCTTCGTCTGTGGCGTTTTTCTCCTGAAGACACATGCGTTCCTATCTTTCCAAAGCTCCCAGGTGATCAACAGCAACATTGTCTTGAGGCCCTTTCTGCAGCTCTGAGGCGTCATGGAGACGAGCCGTTCCCAGTGTCTAAGAGAGCTGTGGTTCGATTCCCGCTCTTCTTTCAGTGCTGCACAGCTAATAGACGTGGTCTGCCAGACTGATCGAGCGATGAACTGACTTGCCTTCCTTTTTCCCGATTACAAGTGGGGCACACACTACGTTCACCAATACAGTATGGTGGAAACAAAGATGTCGTTGGACTTAACTTGTGGGAAAAAAAGCAGATGCAAGGATGCTGCTGGACTTGCTACCTCTAGCTGATGATCATCATGAAGCTGCAAGGCGCCCAACATTATTTTGGAAGGACAGATGGATCGATGGACAGTCTGTGGCTGATGTTGCACCCTTGGTTCTCGCGCTAGTACGCACACAAATCATCAACAGGCGAACGGTCAGTGAAGCTCTATCTTCTCACTGTTGGGCTGACGACATATCTGGAAGCCCTTCCGCGGATGCCATGATCCAGATCATTCACCTCTGGGAAATCATGATTGAGATTATCCTGGTGCCGACACAAACTGATGTCCCCATCTAGAGATGGAATACTGGAGGCTCATACACCTCAAAATCAGCCTATGAGATGATGTGGCAGGGAAGCATCCGTTTTGCACCAGCTATGGCGATTTGGAAATGTTGGGCGCCTTTGTCGTGCAAGCTATTCATGTGGCTGGCCATTCATTAGAGACTATGGACATCAGATCGGCGCCTGCGTCACGGACTGCAAGACCAAATCTCACCTTGCTACATTTGTGATCAGGAGGAAGACTCAGTGGACCACATCTTGCTCCGATGTGTCTTCGCTCGGCAAGTCTGGCACTGCTGCTTCTTGAGAGCCAGCATCAACATCATGCTCGTGCCTACAACCAACGACTCCATTATATCTTGGTGGATGGAGACCCGCAAGAGGATGCCGAAGGAGAACAGAAAGGGGTTTGACTCACTTATCATGATTGTTTGTTGGCACCTTTGGAAGCATCGCAACGGAATGGTCTTCGGCCCTAGGAGAAAAGTGTCTACTGTAGCAACTTTCACCTCTCAAGTGTTCGATGAGCTGCAAACTTGGGTTAGGGCGGGAGGTACCGGAGTCAATGTATTTTGTGAGTAGTCGAGTTTAGTGCTAGGAGTGGAGTCTTCGGGCCGGAGGGTGGCCTAGTGTGTGCCGCCTGGGCTCTTTGTATCACATTCTTGTACATATTTCTGCCTTTTATAAAGCTAAGGTACGCGATTGCGTACTCTCAAAAAAAATTAAAAAAAAAACTGCGCACAGTCCATATTAAACTGAGGTAATAATTACACAAAGCCATTATATCTGGGCTACGGTAATAACAGGATGCTAGTGCCACATTTCGGGGGGAAAAAACCCAACAGAGCCACCACCTTTTATTATCTCGTCGTCGGATTTTGCGAAGGAGATTTTTAAACCGTGCGGTGGAAGATACTCTTAACAAATTGCTCTTGGGGCGGGGGAGGGAGGCGTGGTCAAAACCCCGGCCGTGCCGGGCCGGGATTCTGCAGCTCATTTATCTCGACTGCCGCCCCGCCAGTCGTCACCGCTTGTTCCGATCGCCCGGGGGCACCGCCACCACCAAAACCCCAATTTTGATTCACTCACCTCTCCCCCCTCCGCTCTCCGGCGATCCTCCATCCTTGGCTCCCCTCCGGCGCGGCCGCGGCGGGACGTGGGTGGGTGGGGACGCGGGGGGTGGTGGGGTGGGGTGGGGTGGGCTGGAGGGAGGTGTCTTGGACCCCAAGGACCCGCGCCGCGCCGCAGCCGCAGCCGCCCCGTCGCCGTCACGACTCTTCCCCGCGCACGTGTCGCCGCCCGGCCCCCTATATAACCCCCGCCCGCCCGCTCCGGCGCTCCACTCACCCAGCCTGCGCCCGTCCATGCCCACCGCGGCGTCGTCGTCGTCGTCGCCTTTCGCGGCAGCGATGGCGGAGCCGGCCGCCCTCCCCGTCTTCCTGCGGCCGCTTCTCCTCCACGGCCTCGGCGCCGGGGCCCACCTCCTGCTCGCACTCGCCGTCGCGGCCCGCCTCCTCTTCGCCGCCGCCCCCCGCGGCAAGGAATCAGCCGCTGCGGCGAGAGGCGGCCGCGCCGGGTTCCGGTGGGGCCTGTTCGCGGTGCGCGCCACGTGGGCTCTGGCGGCGTCCGAGGTCTTCCTCGGCGCGTACTCGCTCGTCTCGTGGTACCTCGACAACAGCGGGGCCGGGTGGGGGGCGCCCGACGCGGTGGCCGACCAGGCGGACGCCGCGGCGCGCGCGGTGGCGTGGCTGCTGCTCGCGGCCTACCTGCAGCTCCAGTACCGGAGCCACGGGGAGGAGCGGTTCGCCGCGCCGCTCAAGCTCTGGTGGGCGCTCTTTCTGCTCCTCTCCGTGCTCGCCCTCGCCGTCCACGCCGCGACGAGCCTCTGCTACGGGGTCCCCGTGCCCGCGCTTCCGTGGGCGCGCGACGCCGTTGAGGTCCTCGCAGCCGTGGCGCTACTCGTCGCCGGGTTCTCGGCCAAGACGACGGGCGGCTCTGCTTCCGAGGAGCCTCTGCTCAACGGCGCGAGCGAGAGCCGCGGCGACGACACCGTCGACGCTTCCCTCTTCACGAGCGCCGGCTTCCTCAGCGTCCTCACCTTCTCCTGGATGGGGCCCCTGCTCGCCGTCGGCTACAAGAAGGCCCTCGGCCTCGACGACGTCCCGGACCTTGATCATGCCGACAGCGTGGCCGGCCTGCTCCCCTCGTTCAAGACGAACCTGGAGGCGCAAGCCGGCGACGGCTCTGGCCCCAAGTTCACCGCGTTCAAGCTCACCAAGGCCCTTGTGCGCACCGTGTGGTGGCACATCGCGGTGACCGCGCTCTACGCGCTCATCTACAACCTGGCCACCTACGTTGGCCCGTACCTCATAGACTCCCTGGTGCAGTACCTCAACGGCGACGAGAGGTACGCCAGCAAGGGGAAGCTCCTTGTTGTCACCTTCATCGTAGCCAAGGTGTTTGAGTGCTTGTCACAACGGCACTGGTTCTTCCGGCTGCAGCAAGCCGGGATACGTGCTCGCTCCGCGCTCGTCTCCGTCGTGTACCAGAAAGGGCTCTCTCTGTCCAGCACCTCCAGACAGAGCCGCACGAGCGGCGAGATGATCAACATCATCAGCGTGGACGCCGACCGAGTCGGCCTCTTCTCATGGTACATGCACGATCTCTGGTTGGTACCACTCCAAGTAGGCATGGCATTGTTCATCTTGTACTCCACCCTGGGGGTAGCGTCGCTTGCGGCGCTCGGTGCCACCATTGTGGTCATGCTTGCAAATGTGCCTCCCATGAAAATGCAGGAGAAGTTCCAGCAGAAGCTCATGGACTGCAAGGATGTCAGGATGAAGGCGACATCTGAGATCCTGCGCAACATGAGAATTCTTAAACTGCAGGGGTGGGAGATGAAGTTCTTGTCCAAGATCATTGACCTCAGGACGACAGAGACAAGCTGGCTCAAGAAGTACCTTTACACATCGACCGCGGCCACCTTCGTGTTCTGGGGTGCCCCGACCTTTGTCGCTGTGGTAACCTTCGGAGCTTGCATGCTCTTAGGGATACCATTGGAGTCAGGGAAGGTGCTGTCTGCATTGGCCACGTTCCGGGTGCTTCAAGAACCAATATACAACCTTCCTGACACAATCTCGATGATGATTCAGACCAAGGTGTCTCTTGACAGGATAGCATCTTTCCTATGCCTTGAGGAGTTGCCGACGGATGCTGTGGAGAGGCTACCAAGTGGTAGCTCCAATGTTGCAATTGAGGTCAGCAATGGGTGCTTCTCCTGGGACGGCTCACCTGAGCTGCCAACGCTGAAGGACCTGAACTTTCAAGCTCAGCAAGGCATGCGTGTTGCAGTCTGTGGGACGGTCGGCTCTGGAAAATCAAGCTTGCTCTCTTGCATTCTTGGTGAGGTGCCAAAGCTATCAGGAGAGGTCAAGACTTGTGGAACAATGGCATATGTCAGCCAGACGGCATGGATACAGAGCGGCAAAATTCAGGACAACATACTGTTCGGCAAGGAGATGGACAGTGAGAAATATGACAGGGTTCTTGAGTGGTGTTCGCTGAAGAAAGACTTGGAGATCTTGCCATTCGGTGACAAGACAGTCATTGGAGAGCGAGGCATAAATCTTAGTGGCGGACAGAAGCAAAGGATTCAGATAGCCCGAGCTTTGTATCAGGATGCCGACATCTATTTGTTTGATGATCCGTTCAGCGCAGTCGATGCCCATACAGGATCCCACCTTTTCAAGGTATAATAAATTTTTTTTGTTCAATATAGGAGTTTGAGAACATGTTGCTTATTAAGGTTTCTTCCATTTGCAGGAATGCTTGCTTGGGGCTTTGGCTTCAAAAACAGTGGTTTATGTCACTCACCAGATTGAATTCCTGCCTTCAGCTGATCTTATTCTGGTGAGAATTTCACTGGAAAATGTTTCATGTAAATTTTATTGCCATAAATTGTTCGGTTCTCCTTATAAGATAATTTTAATGTAGGTAATGAAGGGTGGGAGGATAGCACAAGCAGGCAAATACAACGATATACTTGGTTCAGGGGAAGAGCTAATGGAACTGGTTGGTGCTCACCAAGATGCTCTCACAGCATTGGACGTGATTGATGTTGCTAATGGAGGCAGTGAAACGATCTCTTTAAGCCTATCCAGGTCATTGTCATCATCTGAAGAGAAAGATAAACAAAATGGCAAAGACGACGGTGACAAGGTTCAGAGTGGGCAGCTGGTGCAGGAAGAAGAAAGGGAAAAGGGCAGGGTGGGGTTCTGGGTCTACTGGAAGTACCTCACATTGGCTTACGGCGGAGCTCTCGTACCATTCGTGTTGATAGCACAGCTACTTTTCCAAGTACTTCAGATTGCTAGCAATTACTGGATGGCTTGGGCTTCTCCTGTGTCGAAAGACGCCAAGCCTCCAGTGAGCACGTCGACACTGATCTATGTCTTTGTGGCATTGGCTGTTGCAAGTTCGCTGTGCATCCTCATAAGGGCACTGTTTCTTGTGACAGCTGCATACAAAACAGCAACTCTGTTGTTCAACAAGATGCATATGGCCATATTCAGAGCTCCTATGTCTTTCTTCGATTCCACTCCAAGTGGGCGCATCTTGAATAGAGTAAGTCATCTGCATCTCCTCAGATTTCCTGGAAAGTTTGATTTGTTTACTTCGATTATCGCTCACTCAAGATTGAACTGTTTAGGCTTCAACTGATCAAAGCGAAGTGGATACAAACATCGCTTACCAGATGGGTTCTGTTGCGTTTTCCATCATACAACTAGTTGGAATTATTGCGGTGATGTCTCAGGTAGCATGGCAGGTGTTTCTTGTGTTCGTTCCTGTGATCATTATCTGCTTCTACTACCAGGTAATTTAATCTATTTAATATTTACTATTCTTCATGTTTTTTTAACTGCAAGATCAGCACCTTATTACATCTATCATCTTGCAGCGCTACTACATTGAGACGGCCAGAGAGCTGCAAAGGCTGGTAGGGGTTTGCAAAGCTCCTATCATACAACATTTTGCTGAATCAATTACTGGATCAACCACCATCAGAAGTTTTGGCAAAGAAAATCAGTTTGTATCAACTAATAGCCATCTAATGGATGCCTACTCTCGACCGAAATTCTACAATGCTGCAGCAATGGAGTGGCTTTGTTTCCGCTTGGATACACTGTCGTCCTTTACATTTGCATTCGCTTTGGTATTTCTTATCAGTCTACCAACTGGTATCATCGATCCAGGTTAGAATGTTACTAGTTCGGAACAATATTTATACCGAGTAATGGTAGAAGATTAGACGTGACTTGATATGGGCTTGCAACTAAATCTACATCCTGCTTTCAGGTATTGCTGGTCTCGCGGTCACATATGGGCTTAACTTGAACATGCTGCAAGCATGGGTTGTGTGGAGCATGTGCAATTTGGAGAACAAGATCATATCAGTAGAAAGAATTCTGCAATACATAAGCATTCCTGAAGAACCCCCACTTACAATGTCAGAAGATAAGTTGCCCCACAACTGGCCGTCAGAGGGAG
This sequence comes from Triticum aestivum, assembly GCF_018294505.1. Taxonomy (NCBI): domain Eukaryota; kingdom Viridiplantae; phylum Streptophyta; class Magnoliopsida; order Poales; family Poaceae; genus Triticum; species Triticum aestivum. The sequence continues at coordinate 106,804,900 of NC_057800.1, read as the reverse complement.
AAATTCAGCTTTGTGACGTCCATGTAAGTACTCTTTCCTTTTTTCCTCCAGTTTAATTATGTTCTCCTTTCCTTTTACCGTGTTGTTGTGCATAAATTTCATATTTTTGCCATTGCAAGTGAACTATTATAAATCCAGTCTGATGAGAAACGAATTGCAGATTCAGCTTTTTATCAAATGAGAAATAACCAATTTATTCTAGATAGTGCTGGTCCTTAACTTGTCAAATTTCTGCAGGTGAGATATGCTCCACAACTACCATTTGTTCTGAAGGGCCTTAACGTCACTTTTCCTGGAGGCATGAAGACCGGTATTGTTGGAAGAACAGGCAGTGGTAAATCAACACTCATACAGGCCCTTTTCCGAATTGTCGAGCCTACTGTCGGTCAGATACTGGTAGATGGTGTTGACATCTGCACCATCGGGCTGCACGATCTGAGATCTAGACTTAGCATCATTCCACAAGATCCAACGATGTTTGAGGGAACTGTGAGGAGCAACCTTGACCCTCTTAACGAGTACAATGACGATCAAATCTGGGAGGTAGTTTCGCCTTCACATGCTTCATTTCTTGTCAGTTGTCAAATACTTCCAAAATAGTCGAGAACCTCTTGGAAAGTTGCAGTCTGAATCTTTTGCTCCATTTCAGGCCTTGGATAACTGTCAGCTGGGAGATGAGGTCAGGAAGAAGGAGCTGAAACTCGACTCGCCAGGTCTGATATGTGATATGTTTATTTTCAGTCATGCAGTTGAAAGTCTGAAACTCAGTTTGCTCACCGTTCGCACATTTCCCAATACCAGCTCTTCTCTTTCAAGATTTGAAAACTATATAACACGTGCCACTGCTTCTGTAAACTGAAAATTCATGCTATTTTCCCTTGCAGTGATCGAGAACGGAGAGAACTGGAGCGTGGGCCAGCGCCAGCTAGTCTGTCTCGGAAGAGTGATTCTGAAACGGACCAAGATACTGGTTCTGGACGAAGCCACTGCCTCAGTGGATACCGCGACAGACAACATGATCCAGAAAACGCTGCGTGAGAACTTCTCGGAGGCGACGGTCATCACGATTGCGCATCGAATCACCTCGGTCCTCGACAGCGACATGGTTCTGCTCCTCGACAACGGTCAGCAATCACACCATTAAAACAAATCACGATCGCGCCTCGCTAATTCTTCTGCTAATCCCATGTGCTTGGCACATCTGTTGGTCTGATAAACCCCGTGCCAATCTTATGCAGGTGTGGCCGTGGAGCATGACACGCCGGCCAAGCTGCTGGAGAACAAGTCGTCCCTGTTCTCAAAGCTTGTGGCAGAGTACACGATGAGGGCGACGCATACATAGCCTACGAGTGGATCCTCCAGCCGTTCTTCCACGCCGTTGAGGCTTCCTGAGCGAGTCTTGGCCGTCGATAATGCCGAAAAATTACTGGTAGTAGATGTGATGTGAAGTGCTCCCGGATCGGATCTACCACGGTGTTGGTGCTGCTGATGCTCGCACGGTAACTTTACATGTTCTGAAGGAAAAGGCTGAGAAGGTGGTCAAGAGCCTCGGTTAAAGTTTAGTGTTTGAAGAAAGTAGTTCGTTAAGGATCATGTAGAAAGAACTGAACCCTGGTAGTAGTCGCTCGCTTTACGGCGGAAAAGTTTTGGGGCTTAGTAATTTGATGTACTGTGTGATACCCGGATGAATAAATGAAGTGGGTCAGCTTAGCACTGTTGTATCAGGGCCCCCTCCCTGACTGTTCCTATTGACACCGCGGGTCTGTGTTGGGTTGGGTACAAGAATGCCAAGCATGAACAGCCGTTGCATCTTCTTGTAAACTCTCTCATATTTTCTCCCTCTGCATATTTCAAGTCAAATTCCTCTACAATACCTCCTCATTGTGCAGCTTATTCATCAGGTGCTTGCAAGTCATGTAGCTCCTCGGCTGTTCTGAATTCAGAGGTGAATTCGCCAGTAACTGCTTGCATTTTCAGGGCAGCTGTTCTTTGACTAAGCACAGGGAGCGCCTTTGGCTGATTCTTTTTTCCTTGTGGCCTTGTGACATGTACAAACACGAAAATCTAGGCAAATAATAGAAACGCTGTTGCCTCCCATCATCAGCGAGACGCTGATCCTCGAAGCCGCTGTGCCTCCTCCCGGTTTACACTTATAAGGAGAGATTTCACTTGGGCCATCGGATTTGAACTGAAATTCATCTTTTGAAGCTCTTTCCCTGCGCAGCTTCAGCGACCAGCTTTGCGAAGAGGCCAAATTGCAACGGTGGAGAAGAGAAGAGAAGAGAGCAGCACAGTACAATACACAACCAATGTTCACATAGATCAACATTCCTAACAACAAGCTACAATGGACAGGGCACACACAACAGTGGCAGTGAGACATCAAAAGCGGGCGGGCGACCGAGCAACCGTGGAGAAGAGAAGAGAAGAGAAGGGTGAAAAAGAAGAAGAAGACAAGCCAAGCGTCAAACTGCGGCGGCAAACAACAACAGCAGTGTCCTAACAATGGTCAGATGAGCAGACGTCCGGTGGTTCCTAGCAACAACCATCGTCGCAGCAGAGCAGAGAAGCTCTGCTAGCCCTTGCCGAAGTGGTGGTGCTTCTTGCCGCCGTCTCCCCCCTTGCCGCCGCTCGGCTTCTTCCCGGCGTGCGCCGTCGTGTTCTTCAGTATCTGCACACACACGCGCATGCAAGATTCAGTATCGCCATGGCCAGTGACAAGAAAGACAATTCTGCTGGGAGGATCTAGGCTAAGGTATGGTACCTGGCGGAGCGTGTTGTTCTCGTTCTGGAGGGTGGAGACCTTCTGCTCCAGCTCGGCATTGCGGAGCTCGAGGTCCTTGGCCTTCACCTCCAGCTCCGTCATGTAGGCCTTCTTCCGCTCGCGGGCCTGCTGCGCCGACACGCGGTTCCGCAGCAGCCGCTTCAGCCGGTTCTGCTCCTTGTCCCCGGCGGCGCGCCCGCGCTTCTTCCCCGCCGGGGCCTGCCCACCCCCGGCCGCCGCCAGCTGCAGCTGCTTGCCGTCCCCCGCGCCCGACGACGCCGACCCGCCGCCCATCTCCGGCACCCGCCGTATCTCCTCGTCGCTCTCCGCGCCTGCCACCACATCACACACATAGGTACACATGCGTCGTCAGCGTCTCCACTCTCGAGCTGAGCTGCCGGATTCAGTCAGCGAGCGAGCAAAAGAGCGGCGGGGTGGGCGGGGAGACGGAGAGACGGTGGGTACCTCCTTTCTTGAGGTTGTTGGGGCCGGAGCTGGAGGAGCGGTCGCTGCTGGACGGCAGCGAGCTGGTGGTGCTCGTCTTGGCCTGCTGCTCCTGCTCTTGCGCCGCCATCTCGCCTCCCCGCGTCTTCAAGCTCCAAGAACCGAGGCGGATCGAGCTAGATCTCCCTGAATCTCCCGCCGCCCCACCACCACTCCACCGCCGCCGCTCCGACGAAAAGAAACACAAATCTTGACACTGCCAAGAACGAAGGGAGAAGAAAAAAACGAGAAGGCGGAGAGAGAAGGGGGCCGGGGCAGATGCAGATCGGACGAGGGAGGGAGGGACAGAGCAACGGGAAGTCGGGAAGCGGGAGGAGAGAGAAAGGGAGGGAGGCCGCGTCCGCGTGCGGGGGTGAGAGAAGAAATGGCGAGGAGTCCGGCGGCCGGGTCGGGGGGGGGGGGGGGGGGGGGGGTTGGATGAGGCGCGATCCCCGCCGTGCACGGCACGCCCATCGGACGGCGGCGGCGCGGGCAGCGTGGCGCGGCGCGGCGCCATAAACGCGCCCGCCGAGGGTGCGTGGCCGCGCGCCCGTCCATCCGATTATCCCCACGCCAACCTTCCTTTTCTTTTTGCCGTTCGAGCGAGACAAAACCAACACGTGACAAATCCCGAGCAGCTTTGCCACAGGATCCGAAAGGTGTTGGACACGTTTCTCTCCGCTGCACTGCATATATTCGCATAACGTACGTGCCGCGTGGAAATGATGCTACTTGCGCTTTGTGGGCTCGGCCTAACCTGCTTTTCTCATCACCGTGTGAATCCCACATATGACGTGACAAAGAAAGAAAATGAGTAGATTGTCAAAAAAACAAAAAAACGAGTTCGGTGTCATTTTTACCATCCTTTGTGGAACGCGTGCGTGTGGGTGTTTGATTTGTTTACGGAGATGAATGGATATTTCGAGATCAAAATCATGAATTTGGCACATATGTCGCGAGCGATATCAATTCCTCGGAGGGGTACGCGTATGGTGGCAATAACACGTAAACGTGGTATTTCTCAGAAAGTGGGTGGGGTTTGGGGAAGCTTGCCGAAGATGGCATCGACACGGTAGCAGGTGCGGTGGAAGATCATGTCGTTCCTCGACTTCCAGATAACCCTAAAGAGCGGTAGCGGTGAGGATGATACCATGACCTAGCGAAGATGACGTCGACGTCGTAGCAAACGCTATTGAAGATCATGTCGTTCCTCGACTTCCGGATAACCCAACAGAGCGGTAGCGGTGGGGTGATGCCATGACCTAGCGAAGGTGATGCCAACATCGTAGCAGACGTGTCATTCCTCAACTTCTAGACAAGTCGAATACAAGAGGACCGGTTTAGATATGAGCAAGCATTTATGTCGAGGCTCATTCCAATCTGATGCAAGCACACTATTTACATGCTTAAATTGTTGTATCATGCACTTGTTTGAGGCAAATTGCTAAATAGCATTTCTGTCAAAGAATTTATCATATAAGCAAAAAAGAAAATGACTGTTTTATTCTAAGCACCTCACAAAACACGTGCAATGCACATACACATATACTTGGACCTCTAAAAGTCCAAATCAGGACACCTGTTTTTCTTGATGTCCATAACAAGGATGTGAATTATATTAGGGAAAAGTATATTTTTTGTCCTTGAATTCTTTCGAAAGTATAGAAATGGTCCCTCGACTCCATAACCAGCAACACTTAGTCCCTCAACTTTTGAAACCGGATAAGTTTAGTCCCTTGTCTCCCTTAGGGTGGTTTTCTTCTTATGCAAAGTGGTTTTTGACTCAAACACGTGCACGGAAGGTGCTCAGTGTAATCTCATCGAGCGGCAGTGCACGTTGGAGATGGCACACTCAAGCAGGGCGTGCCAACGGTGCCCGCAGTGTGCGCAATGAGCGAATACGGCGGCAGATGCAGCTGGCGCGGCGCGGCTCGGTGCGCGACGGCCGGCGGCTCCATGATGAGGCTGATGAACGACGACCTGTACAGGATGCCCTTCTGGTGTTTGTTGCCGAGGTGGTAGCTGCTGGAGTGTTGGAGGCAGGGTCCCAAAGCTGCTCTTTCGCTCTTGTCACTGCCATCGCAGGAGCTTGTGCACGAACCCTTGAGTCTGCCCGCTCGTGCGGGTCCTCATAAAAGCAAGGTCTGCACTTACTGTTCTTCAGCTCATGTTGAGCTTGGGCTTTACATGGCTGTACTTGGGATGGATGGAGGGGCACCAGCGTGACGCCTTACAGGGGACGGTGATCACGAGCTCCTGCAAGGAGCCAGTGCACATGCAAGACAGGTCGGCAGCAATAATCAACAGAACGAGACGGCGACTGTGTACGGTAGTGGAAGGTGGGCGCGCGATCTCGCCGGAGCTCTAGTTCCCTGCACGTCCGCGTCCCAAGTTCCATGGCGCCTCTTCATGATTCGGTCCTGTGGCCTGGGCATCTAACGCGGCGGAACCGCTTGCTTCTGCTACTCGGCCGGCGCACGTTGGGACTGGCCATTGTCAATGTGGCCAGCGACAGCAGTCTCGGCATGCCGCCTACGCGATAACGTTGCTGCTGTCGAAGTGCGACATGCCATAGACTCTGCAGTTGTAGCATACGGTGCGTGGTGGGAATTTGCTTGGTGTCGGTGCACTGGGTGGCAGCTATAGCACACTGCCGCTTAATGAGCATTATACCAAGCACCTTCCGTGCACTTGTCGGAGTTAAAAACCACCCCATGTCACCAGAAAACCACTCTAACTAACGTAAGGGACTGAACTTTTCTGGTTTTAAAAGTTAAGGGACTACATTTTGCTGGTTTTGAAGTTGAAAGACCATTTCTATACTTTCGAAAGAGTTGAGGGACGAAAAATATATTTCTTCCATTATATTATATAGTGGCACCCATACCACCAACCAGTTATGCGTCTTTCCCCATCTTTCCTTGTTGAGAGGCCATCTAGCTAATCTAATCTCAAGAGTCTAAGACATGTGACATCCCAATAGATTTTTGTGTCATATGCCCCTGATGACAGTCGTAAACAATAATTAGGGTGTCCCCTCTTTTATTTGAGGGAAAGGGTGTCCTCATAGATCACTCATGGCAGCATGAAAAAATTAATATAATAGTAATAATAAAAAACTAATGGCAGCATGCCATTGTGTTTGGTCAAAGATCCTTGATTTTCTTCTGGAAATGAAAGCGACTTATTCCTGCAATCCGAACTCTCTACACCTTTCCCTTTTAATGACATTGACTGCATGGATCGATGCATGACCCACATTGCTTTGAGAACCTCGATGCTCCAATATTGTTGCTACCTAAGTACTCCCTCATCACTCTACTAATCCGACTTAACCTTGACAAAAAAAAGCAACTGAACTACATCTTGAGATGTTAATTACAGTGCGGCATGAATTTTAGCAGGCGCGGTGCTTTTCATTACCATTGCAGGCGACATAAACAAGGGTAGGATGCACATCTTTCTGGATAATATACATACCGTAGCATGTTCAAGTATCAAATCTTGTGGGCTTTTTTTTTTCTCTTTTGAAATGGGCAAGCACTTAAACGAACAATATGCGCATATGATACTAGGGCCGTCAAATCCATTATCCTGAATATATTCTTTTACAAACTAGATGGATATGGTACTGAAAATAGTTCCTTTTAGAGAAAAGATGCATTATTGATACTCGACACGTAGCCGTAGTAGCCTAGAGGATTGCATGGTGATGTCTATTACGCAACTTTATCCTTGTAGACGTTGTTGGACCTTCAAGTGCAGAATTTTGTAGAACAGTAGCAATTTTCCTTCAAGTGGATGACCTAAGGTTTATCAATCTGTGGGAGGCGTAGGATGAAGGTAGTCTCTCTCAAGCAACCCTGCAACCAAATAACAAAGAGTCTCTTGTTCCCCAACACACCCAATACAATAGTAAGTTGTATAGGTGCACTAGTTCAGCGAAGAGATGATGAATATAAATGCAATATGGATGGTAGATATAGATTTTTGTAATCCAAAAATATAAAAACAACAAGATAGTAGATGATAAAAGTGAGCGAAAACGGTATTGCAATGCTTCGAAACAAGGCCTAGGGTTCATACTTTTACTAGTGCAAGTTCTCAACAATGATAACATAATTAGATCATATAACAATCCCTCAACGTGCAACAAAGAGTCACTCCAAAGTAACTAATAGCGGACAGTAAACGAAGAGAATATTATAGGGTACAAAACCACCTCAAAGTTATTCTTTCTGATCGATCTATTGGGCTATTCCTATAAGTGTCATAAACAGCTCTAGAGTTTGTGCTAAAATAACACCTTAAGACATATTGCTCAGATTCATCCATTCAAACCAACACAAAGAACTTCAAAGAGTGCCCCAAAGTTTCTACCGGAGAGTCAAGACGAAAACATGTGCCAACCCCTATGCATAAGTTCACAAGGTCACAGAACCCACAAGTTGATCACCAAACATACATCAAGTAGGCCACGTGAATATCCTATTGTCATCAAAAATAAACACATGCAAGACATACATCAAGTTTTCTCAAATCCTTAAAGACTCAATTTGATAAGATAACTTCAAAGGAAAACTCAATCCATTACAAGAAGGTAGAGGGGGAGAAATATCATAAGATCCAACTATAATAGCAAAGCTCGTGGTACATCAAGATCGTGCCATATCAAAAACACGAGAGAGAGAGAGAGAGAGAGAGAGAGAGAGAGAGAGATCAAACACATAGCTATTGGTACATACCCTTAGCCCCGAGGGTGAACTAGTCCCTCCTCGTAATGGAGAGCGCCGGGATGATGAAGATGGCCATCGGTGATGGATTCCCCCTCTGGCAGGGTGCAGGAACGGGGTCCCGATTGATTTTTGGTGGTTACAGAGGCTTGCAGCGGCGGAACTCCCGATCTAGATTTCTTTTCGAGGTTTCTGTATTTATAGGAATTTTTGGCGTCGGTTTCACGTCAGGGGGGTCCACGAGTAGCCCACAAGGTCGGAGGGCATGCCCTAGGGAGGTGGGGGCGCCCTCCACCCTTGTGGAGGCCCCGTGGCTTTTCTGGCTCAACTCTTTTGCTTCGGGGGGCTTCTTGTGGTCCATAAAAAATCACCGTCAATTTTCAGGTCAATTGGACTCCGTTTGATATTCCTTTTCTGCAAAACTCAAAAACAAGAAAAAAAACATAAACTGGCACTGGGATCTAGGTTAATAGGTTAGTCCCAAAAATCATATAAAATAGCATACAAATGCATATAAAACATCCAAGATAGATAATATAATAGCATGGAACAATCAAAAAATATAGATACGGTGGAGACGTATCACGCGACCCCATCCGCCCCTACACTCATGGCGTGTCCGTGTACGTGCTTGCGTTACATGTTAGTCATGCATGTAAATTCTCCTCTTCTAACAATGAAAAGATATGCTGTCCTTTTGCATATTCGCGAAAAAAGAAAAGATGCATTATGCTGACTTATCACCCATAAAATTAAGTTGCAAATGTCTTCGCTATGCTCTAGTCACGGGCTGGGTGGGAGAGGTCACTATTGTCTTGTAAACCAAGTCAGTAATCCAATATCAACATAGTTGTTTTGAATGAAGGCTCGAGACGAGCTCGACTTCGAAATAACAAAGCCATAAGCTGGTTAGGATTACAAGAATCATATTTTACAACAAAAGATAAGGTAAAGAAAATAGAGAATGCAACCCTAAGCCGCCGACACAAAGAGTTGAATAAAGACTACCAGGCCATGGACAAACATGCAAAAAGCTACAACATCGCGGGCCCTAGTCCAACAATACTCACAGGGGAGCGAGGGACAAAGTTCTTGAGGGGAGTCACACCACCGGAAATGGATCATGCCTTCGAACCCTTCCCATTGATGAAACGTCGTCATAGTGCCATTCGCCTCCACCTCCGGAGAAAACCCCTACCCTGGATAAAAGGGCGCCACATAGTCGGCAAGGTAGAATTGCTCACCGAGAGGCGAGAGCACGCAATGAAGACTGAACAAGTTGTACGTTAACGGAACGTGAAACACAACCACCTCATGTAGCAGATTGCATGTGGATCAATGTTGTCGCCTACATCATGGGCCGTGTCGAATGCAAGCTTTAGAAATGAGATTACCTAAAGAAAACATGACCAAAGGATGGGCTAGAGCTTGCCAAGGCCACCACCCCTCATCATCACCGTCGCATCGTTGTCTTAAGGGCTACACTATCCCCTCTCACCCAAGCTCAAGGGCGTTGACCTACCGGACAAAATGGACCACAAGGGGAAGAAGAGCACAACGAGTTGAAGAGGAAATTGACCCTCCATGGAACCCAAACAAGTTGGGGTAGGATAGAGGTGAAACCCATAAGATCTCACAGCCAGCTCATGATTCTAGCACACATGGATAGCAAGCTTCCACGCATCCCTGTCCATGGATTAGTTCTTTGGTGATACTCCAGTCCTTCAGATCTCTCTTTACGGGCTCCTCCCATGTCAAGTTTGGTCTACCCTGACCTCTGTTAACATTATCATCACACTTTAGCCATCTGCTATGCACTGGTGCTTCTGAAGGCCTGCGCTGAATATGCCCAAACCATCTCAGACGATGTTGAACAAGTTTCTCTTCAATCGGTGCTACCCCAACTCTATCTCGTATATCATCATTCCGGACTCAGTTCCTCCCTGTGTGGCCACACATCCATCCCAACATGAACATTTCTAGTGCATCACCGCTAGAAAATGAATCAAGCCACCAACAAGGGCACACAACTGCCCTCACGTAGTCCCACCGTTCTAAAACAGCGCCTCCAAAAGGAGGTGACAACGCCATAATGCCATTGCCACCCAATCCCACGGATTGAGAGTTTTCTCCCTGGTAAAGGAGAAGGAGGAAAAGGGGAGATGTACCTCGACGTCGTCTCCAGGGGGGAAATGTGGCCCATAGCATAGTCGACGTCGTGGCCATCGTCGTTGGCTAGGAAATTCTCCCAGTCTAGAGCTTCCAACCCATCTCCCGTTGATGACCCACAAGTATAGGGGATCTATCGCAGTCCTTTCGATAAGTAAGAGTGTCGAACCCAACGAGGAGCGGAAGGAAATGATAAGCGGTTTTCAGCAAGGTATTCTCTGCAAGCACTGAAATTATAGGTAACAGATAGTTTTGTGATAAGATAATTTGTAACGAGCAACAAGTAACAAAAGTAAATAAAGTGCATCAAGGTGGCCCAATCCTTTTTGTAGCAAAGCACAAGCCTGGACAAATTCTTATATAGAGAAAAGCGCTCCCGAGGACACATGGGAATTATCGTCAAGCTAGTTTTCATCATGTTCATATGATTCACGTTTGGTACTTTGATAATTTGATATGTGGGTGGACCGATGCTTGGGTGCTGTCCTTACTTGGACATGCATCCCACTTATGATTAACTCCTATTGCAAGCATCCGCAACTACAAAAGAAGTATCAAGGTAAACCTAACCATAGCATGAAACATATGGATCCAAATCAGCCCCTTACGAAGCAACGCATAAACTAGGGTTTAAGCTTCTGTCACTTTAGCAACCCATCATCTACTTATTACTTCCCAATGCCTTCCTCTAGGCCCAAATAATGGTGAAGTGTCATGTAGTCGACGTTCACATAACACCACTAGAGGAGAGACAACATACATCTCATCAAAATATCGAACGAATACCAAATTCACATGACTACTAATAGCAAGACTTCTCCCATGTCCTCAGGAACAAACGTAACTACTCACAAAGCATATTCATGTTCATAATCAGAGGGGTATTAATATGCATATAGGATCTGAACATATGATCTTCCACCAAATAAACCAACTCGCATCAACTACAAGGAGTAATTAACACTACTAGCAACCCACAGGTACCAATCCCAGACTTGGAGACAAGAATTGGATACAAGAGATGAACTAGAGTTTGAGAGGAGATGGTGTTGGTGAAGATGTTGATGGAGATTGACCCCCTCCCAATGAGAGGATCGTTGGTGATGACGATGGCGTTGATTTCCCCCTAGCGAAGGGAAGTTTCCCCGACAGAATAGCTCCGCCAGAGCCCTAGATTGGTTCCGCCAAGGTTCCGGCTCGTGGCGGCGGAGTCTCGTCCCGAAAGCTGGCTTATGATTTTTTCCTCATCGATAGACTCCATATAGCAGAAGATGGGCATCGAAGGGCCACCAGGGGGCCCACGAGGCAGGGGGGCGTGCCCCCACCCTCGTGGGCAAGGTGTGGCCCCCCTCCGAAACTTCTTGCGCTTAGTATTTTTTATATATTCTGAAAATGACTTCCGTGAAGTTTCAGGACTTTTGGAGCTGTGCAGAATATGTCTCTAATATTTGCTCCTTTTCCAGCCCAGATTCCCAGCTGCCGGCATTCTCCCTCTTTATGTAAACCTTATAAAATAAGAGAGAATAGGCATAAGTATTGTGACATAATGTGTAATAACAGCCCATAATGCAATAAATATCGATATAAAAGCATGATGCAGAATGGACGTATCAACTCCCCCAAGCTTAGACCTCGCTTGTCCTCAAGCGAAAGCCGAAATCAAAAAATATGTCCACATGTTTAGAGATAGAGGTGTCGATAAAAATAAAATACAGACATGAGGGCATCATGATCATTCTTAGAACAGCAACTTATATAATTCTTGTCATATGATCTCTTATGCTAGAGTAACAATTAAATCACAATTTCAAGTATGAATCATAAACTTCATTGAAAACTAACAAACTATAATCTCAGTCATTGGAGCAATTGCAATTTATCATAACATAGGAAAGAGTCAATATAAGAGCTTTTTAGCAAGTCCACATACTCAACTATCATATAGTCTTTCACAATTGCTAACACTCACGCAATACTTATGGGTACGGAGTTTTAATCGGACACAGATAAAGATAGGGGCTTATAGTTTTGCCTCCCAGCATTTTACCTCAAGGGTAATGTCAACAATAATAGTTCATGAAAGCTCACATCCAATTAGCCATATATATCAGGATCTTTCCAACATGTTGTGCTTGCCAAAAGATAAAATTTAAAAAGGAAGGGTGAAGATCACCATGACTCTTATGCAAGGTAGGAGATAAAAGTAAAAGATAGGCCTTTCGCAGAGGGAAGCAGAGGTTGTCATGCGCTTTTGTGGTTGGATGCACAAAATCTTAATGCGAAAGAACGTCACTTTATATTGCCACTTGTGATATGGACCTTTATTATGCAGTTTGTCGCTTTTATTTCTTCCATATCACATGATCATATAAAGCTTATTTTCTCCCACACTAATAAGTCATACATATTTAGAGAGCAATTTTTATTGCTTGCACCGATGACAACTTACTTGGAGGATCTTACTCAATCCATAGGTAGGTATGATGGAATCTCATGGCAAACATGGTTTAAGGGTGTTTGGAAGCACAAGTAGTATCTCTACCCTGGTGCAAAGAATTTGGCTAGCATGAGGGGGAAAGGCAAGCTCAATCATGTTGGATGATCCATGACAATATAATTTATCTTAGATATAAGAAAACATAACCCATTACGTTATCTTCCTTGTCCAACTTCACCTCTTTAGCATGTCATATTTTAATGAGTGCTCACAATCATAAAAGATGTCCAAGATAGTATATTTATATGTGAAGACCTCTCTTTCTTTATTACTTCTTATTAATTGCAGCGATGACCAAAACTATGTTTGTCAACTCTCAACAACATTTAATCATCATACTCTTTATATGTGAGCTCATTACTCCCCATAAGATCCATATGATCTCTTTTATTTCTTTTTATTCTTTCTCTTTTATTTTATTCAGTCAAGATCATGGCAAAATAATCAAGCCCTTTGACTCAACACTAATATTTATTATATATGGATCACAAACTCGATTACGTAGAAGGATCATAAAGCAAAACTCACAACTAGATCATACTAAGAACTTTTATTCTACTAGATCAAAATATTATCAAAAGGATTGAACTAAGAAAAACGGTAAAGATAAAAGTGATGGTGATACGATACCGGGGCACTCCCCCAAGCTTGGCAGTTGCCAAGAGGAGTGCCCATACCCGATGCTCAGTTCTTCTTTGTTGGTGAAGAAGGTGATGGTTTTGTTGATGGCGTGGGCTTCTTCCTTAATTTGCGCTTGAGGATAGAATTTTGGTCCCTTAGGTCACCGATCTCCTACTCCAGGCTCAGTATCTTTTTGCATAGTTCCTGCTTGTTTTCATGCATGTCCCCAGGTTGAGGTAATGGGACTTCCTCTTCTTCTGAGCTCCTCTCCTCCCTTCCCTTGGGTTCATAGTCCTCTTCTTCTTCTGTAGTCCAACCATAACGCTCCACACCCCCATAGACCTTAGGATCTGCAAGGTAATCAGCCACATAGCTTTCTCCTTCCGAATCCTGGGACGACATGTTGCTCTACTCTGCAGCAGGACAGCTCAAAACAAAGACATGAGATAATTGCGTGATACAGGGGTCAAAACCTTCAGGAGATTATATAATGAATTTTTACCGACCAAAATATGTAACGTGCAAGAAAACGGAGTCCGGAGAGCGCACAGGTGCCCACGAGGTAGGGGGGCGCACCCTCCACCCTCGTGGATCCCTCGTGCCCTTCCCATACTTCTTCTTATTTTTATATTTTTCTAAATATTCCAAAACGGAAGAAAATTGCCATTAGAACTGTTTTGGAGTCGGTGTACTTACCGTACCACATACCTATTCCTTTTTGGAGTCTGAAACATTCCAGAAAGTGTCCCTTATGTATTCCTCCGGGGTTACGGTTTCAATAACATTGGTTTCAACATTTATAGGATTACCTGAGATATAATGTTTAATTCTTTAACCGTTCACCACCTTCGGATTTGTGCCTTCGAAGTTGTTGATTTTTATGGCACCGAAACGATAGACCTCCTCGATAACGTAAGGACCTTCCCATTTAGAGAGAAGTTTTCCTGCAAAAAAAATCTTAAACGAGAGTTGAATAGCAATACATAACCACCTATATTAAACTCACGCTTTGTATTCTTTTGTCATGCCATCTTTTAACTTTTTCTTTAAACAATTCGGCATTCTCATAGGCTTGGGTTCTCCATTCATCAAGTGAGCTAATGTCAAATAACCGCTTCTCACCGGCAAGTTTGAAATCATAGTTGAGCTCTTTAATAGCCCAATAAGCCTTATGTTCTAGTTCGAGAGGTAAGTGACATGCTTTTCCATAAACCATTTTATACGGAGACATACCCATAGGATTTTTATATGCAGTTCTATAGGCCCATAATGCATCATCAAGTTTCTTGGACCAATTCTTTCTAGATCTATTAACAGTCTTTTGCAAAATTAATTTCAGCTCTCTATTACTCAATTCTACTTGACCACTAGACTGTGGGTGATACAAAGATGCAATTCTATGATTAACATCATACTTAGCAAGCATTTTACGGAAAGCACCATGAATAAAATGTGAACCACCATCAGTCATTAAATATTTAGGGGCTCCAAACCTTGGAAAAATAACTTCTTTAAGCATCTTAATAGAGGTGTTATGATCTGCACTACTAGTTGGAATAGCTTCTACCCACTTAGTAATGTAATCAACAACAACTAAAATATGTGTATATCCATTGGAGGCAGGAAAAGGTCCCATATAATCAAAGCCCCAAACATCAAATGGTTCAATAACAAGTGAATAATTCATAGGCATTTCTTGACGTCTACTAATATTACCAATTCTTTGACATTCATCACAAAATACAACAAACTTACTGACATCCTTGAAGAGAGTAGGCCAATAAAAACCGGATTGCAATACCTTATGTGCAGTTCTATCTCCAGCGTGGTGTCCTCCATAAGCTTCGGAGTGACACTTGCGTAGGATCTGTTCCTGTTCATGCTCAGGTACACAACGTCTAATAACACCATCTACTCCTTTATAAAGATGTGGGTCATCCCAAAAGTAATGTCTCAAATCATAGAAAAACTTTTTCTTTTGCTGGTATGTGAAACTAGGTGGTATAAACTTAGCAACAATGTAATTAGCATAATCAGCATACCATGGAGCAGCATGAGAAGCATTTATGACATTTAATTGTTCATCAGGAAAGCTATCATCAATAGGTAGTGGGTCATCAAGAACATTCTCTAGCCTAGACAAGTTGTCTGCAACGGGGTTTTCAGCTCCCTTTCTATCAATAATATGCAAATCAAATTCTTGTAGCAAGAGAACCCATCTAATAAGTCTAGGTTTAGTATCTTTCTTTTCCATAAGATATTTAATAGCAGCATGATCCATGTGAATAGTTACTTTAGAATCAACAATATAAGGTCTGAACTTACCACAAGCAAATACAACTGCTAACAATTCTTTTTCAGTAGTGGCATAGTTTCTCTGAGCATTGTCTAGAGTTTTACTAGCATATTGAATAACATTTAATTTCTTATCAACTCTTTGCCCTAGAACAACACCTACAGCATAATCACTAGCATCACACATAATTTCAAAGGGTAAATTCCAATCAGGTGGCTAAACAATAGGTGCGGAGATCAATGCTTTCTTAAGTATTTCAAATGCTTCTACACGATCATCATCAAAAAACAAATGGTATATCTTTTTGTAATAAATTAGTCAGAGGCTGAGAAATTTCTGAGAAGTCCTTAATGAACCTCCTATAAAAACCGGCGTGACCAAGGAAACTTCTTATACCTTTGATGTCCTTGGGACATGGCATCTTTTCAATAGCATCAACCTTAGCTTTATCAACTTCAATACCTCTTTCAGAAACTTTATGCCCCAAGGCAATACCTTCATTAACCATAAAGCGGCACTTCTCCCAATTCAAGACAAGGTTAGTTTCTTCACATCTCTGCAAAACTCGATCAAGGTTGCTTAAGCAATCATCAAAAGAGGATCCATAGACGAAGAAATCATCCATGAAAACCTCACAAATGTTTTCACAAAAGTCAGAGAATATAGCCATCATGCATCTTTGGAAGGTAGCAGGTGCATTACATAAACCAAAAGGCATACATCTATAAGCAAAAGTACTGAACGGGCAAGTAAAAGTGGTCTTAGATTGATCATCAGCTGACACAGGTATTTGAGAGAAACCAGAATAACCATCTAGAAAGCAAAAATGTGTATGTTTGGATAATCTTTCTAGCATTTGATCAATAAAAGGTAAGGGGTAATGATCTTTTTTAGTAGCTGATACGTCTCCAATGTATCTATAATTTTTGACTGCTCCATGCTACATTATCTTCTATTTTGGATGTTTATGGGCTTTATTATACACTTTTATATTATTTTTTGGACTAACCAATTAACCCAGAGCCCAGTGTCAGTTTCTGTTTTTTCCTTGTTTTAGAGTATCGCAGAAAAGGAAAAATCAAACGGAGTCCAATTGACTTGAAACTTCACGGAAGTTAATTTTGGACCAGAAGAAACCCAGAAGACTTGGAGTGCACATCAAGAAAGAAACGAGGGAGCCACGAGGTAGGGGGCGTGCCCACCCCCCTAGGGCGCGCCCTCCACCCTCGTGGGCCCCTCGTGGCCCCCCTGACGTACTTCTTCCGCCTATATATCTCCATATACCCTAAAACTACCGGGGTGCACAATAGATCGGGAGTTCCGCCGCCAGAAGCCTCCGTAGACACTGAAAGCCAATCTAGACCCATTTAGGCACCCTGCCGAAGGGGGAATCCCTCTCCGGTGGCCATCTTCATCATCCCGGTGCTCTCCATGACGAGGAGGGAGTAGTTCTCCCTCGGGGCTGAGGGTATGTACCAGTAGCTATGTGTTTAATCTCTCTCTCTCGTGTTCTTGAGGTGATACGATCTTGATGTATCGCGAGCTTTGCTATTATATTTGGATCCTATGATGTTTCTTCCCCCCTCTACTCTCTTGTAATGGATTGAGTTTCCCCTTTGAAGTTATCTTATGGGATTGAGTCTTTAAAGATTCGAGAACACTTGATGTATGTCTTGACGTGCGTATCTGTGGTGACAATGGGATATCACGTGATTCACTTGATGTATGTTTTGGTGATCAACTTGCGGGTTCCGCCCATGAACCTATGCATAGGGGTTGGCACAAGTTTTCGTCGTGATTATCCGGTAGAAACTTTGGGGCACTCTTTGAGGTTCTATGTGTTGGTTGAATAGATGAATCGGAGATTGTGTGATGCATATCATATAATCATACCCACGGATACTTGAGGTGACATTGGAGTATCTAGGTGACATTGGAGTATCTAGGTGACATTAGGGTTTTGGTTGATTTGTGTCTTAAGGTGTTATTCTAGTACGAACTCTAGGGCTGTTTGTGACACTTATAGAAATAGCCCAACGGATTGATTGGAAAGAATAACTTTGAGGTGGTTTCGTACCCTACCATAATCTCTTCGTTTGTTCTCCGCTATTAGTGACTTTGGAGTGACTCTTTGTTGCATATTGAGGGATAGTTATATGATCCAACTATGTTATTATTGTTGAGGGAACTTGCACTAGCGAAAGTATGAACCCTAGGCCTTATTTCCACGCATTGCAATACCGTTTATGCTCACTTTTATCACTTGCTACCTTACTGTTTTTATATTTTCAGATTACAAAAACTATATTCTACTATCCATATTGCACTTGTATCACCATCTCTTCGCCGAACTAGTGCACCTATACAATTTACCATTGTATTGGGTGTGTTGGGGACACAAGAGACTCTTTGTTATTTGGTTGCAGGGTTGCTTGAGAGAGACCATCTTTATCCTACGCCTTCTATGGATTGATAAACCTTAGGTCATCCACTTGAGGGAAATTTGCTACTGTCCTACAAACCTCTGCACTTGGAGGCCCAACAATGTCTACAAGAAGAAGGTTGTGTAGTAGACATCAAGCTCTTTTCTGGCGCCGTTGCCGGGGAGGTGAGTGCTTGAAGGTATATCTTTAGATCTTGCAATCGAGTCTTTTAGTTTCTTGTTTTATCACTAGTTTAGTTTATAAAATAAAATAAAAAATGGAATTAAGTTTTCCTCATACGCTTTATCTTTTTAATATCTATCGTGAGAATAAGGATTCCGATAATTGTGCTCAAGTGCTAGAAGAAGAATGCATTAGAATGTTTGGCACTAAATATTTGAATGATGAGCATGATTGCAATGTTGTTAGTATAAATTACTTGAATATCCATGATGCTAATGATATGCAAAGCCACACGTTTGGGGAAGCTATGTTTGATGAAGATGATATTTTTTGTCCCCCAAGTTTTGATGAGCAAATTTATTATGATGAAAGCATGCCTCTTATTTATGATGATTATATTGATGAAAGTGAATTTGGAGAGGTCATGACTTTATTTAGTAATGATTCCACTATTTCGGAAGAGGTTTCAATTGATTATGAGAACAAAGTTGCTATCTATGATGATTATTGTGATGACTTGTATGCTATAAATAATAATGATATCCATGAAACTTGTCATCATGATTTTAGTTTTCAATTGGATTATGCCTCACATGATAATTATTTTGAGTTTGCTCCCACTATTATTCATGAGAAGAATTTTGTTTGTGTGGAGAGTAATAAAATTTCTATGCTTGTAGATCATGAAAAGAATGCTTTAGGTGTTGGTTATATTGTTGAATTCATTCATGATGCTACTGAAAATTATTATGAGGGAGGAACATATGCTTGTAGGAATTGCAATAATATCAAGTTTCCTCTCTATGTGCTTAAAATTTTGAAGTTATGTTTGTTTTACCTTCCTATACAAGTTGATTCTTGTTCCCACAAGTTGTTTGCTCACAAAATCCCTATGCATAGGAAGTGGGTTAGACTTAAATGTGTTAGTCATATTCTTAATGATGCTCTCTTTGTGTCACAATTCTTATCTTTTATGTGAGCATCGTTGAAATCATCATGCCTAGCTAGGGGCATTAAACGATAGCGCTTGTTGGGAGGCAACCAAACTTTATTTTTGTTCCTTGCTTTTTGCTCCTGTTTAGTAATAAATAATTCATCTAGCCTCTGTTTAGATATGGTTTTATGCTTTTAATTAGTGTTTGTGCCAAGTAGAACCTTTGGGAAGACTTGGGGAAAGTCCTGTTGATCATGCTGTAAAAAAACAGAAACTTTAGTGCTCACGAGAATTGCTGACAGTTTTTATTGGAGAGTGCTATTGAGTTAATTATTTTTGAATATGATTAATAGACAAATTAATCAGGTCCACCAATTTATTTGAGAATTTTATGAGTTCCAAAAGTATACGTTTGATCCAGATTACTACAGACAGTTCTGTTTTTGACAGATTCTGTTTTCATCGTGTTGTTTGCTTATTTTGATGAATCCATGAGTAGTATCAGAGGGTATGAACCATAGAGAAGTTGGAATACAGTAGATAATACACCGATATGAATTTAGAATGAGTTCATTACAGTACCTTATGATGGTGATTTGCTTTCTTATACTAACGGAGCTTACGAGTTTTCTGTTAAGTTTTGTGTTGTGAAGTTTTCAAGTTTTGGGTAAAGATTCGATGGACTATGGAATAAGGAGTGGCAAGAGCCTAAGCTTGGGGACGCCCAAGGCACCCCAAGGCAATATTCAAGGACAACCAAGATCCTAAGCTTGGGGATGCCCCGGAAGACATCCCCTCTTTCGTCTACTTCCATCGGTAGCTTTACTTGGAGCTATATTTTTAATCACCACATGATATGTGTTTTGCTTGTAGCGTCAATTTAATTTGTTAGGATTTTCTTGCTGTTATTTAGAACAATGTTTTGCATCTTTTATTCCAATAAAAGTGGCATTGATAGTCTTTACTATGCCTATGTTACAAGTCTTCATGTTGCTGTTTGAAAACAGAAAGTTTACCGTTGTTGCAATAATTCCCTAGAAAAGTCAGAATGTGATAAAATGTTGAAACATTATGCATATTAAGATCTGATAAATTTACTACAGTGGGAATTTTCTTTCATAATTTTTGGAGCTAGGGAAGTATGGATGTTGCTGCATTCTTTACAGACTGTCCTGTTTAGGCAGATTGCTGTTATGTTTGCATTGTTTGCATATGTTTGCTTCTTTAATGATTCTATTTGAGGATATGACTATTAAATATGCAGAGGCATTTAGTATGCAATGCTGAATAATAATTTTAGTGATTTGCTACAATAGAGAATGATAAGGTTTTGGCAATGGTTTATACTAACTTATCTCACGAGTCCTTGTTGAGTTTTGTGTGGATGAAGCTTTTGAGATTTAGGGAGACCGTGATATGAGAGGAATTAAGGAGACACAAAAGCTCAAGCTTGGGGATTCCCAAGGCATCCCAAGATAATATTTCAAGAAGTCTCAAGCATCTAAGCTTGGGAATGCCCCGGTTGGCATCCCACCTTTCTTCTTCAACAATTATCGGTTAGTTTCGGTTGATCCTAAGTTTTTGCTTCTTCACATGATGTTTGCTATTCTTAGAATGTCATGTTCTTTTGTTTTGCTTGCTGTTTGAATAAAATACCAAGATCTTAAATTATTAAATGTTAGAGAGTCTTCACATAGTTACATAATTATTCGACTACTCATTGATCTTCACTTATATCTTTCAGAGTAGTTTGTTGCTTGCTCTAGTACTTCACTTATATCTTTTAGAGCATGGTGGTAGTTTTATTTTGAAGAAATAGATGAACTCTCATGCTTCACTTATATTATTTTGAGAGTCTTAAATAGCATGGTAATTTGCTTAAATAATCCTAATATGCTAGGTATTCAAGATTAGTAAAAATTTTCCTATGAGTGTTTTGAATACTAAGAGAAGTTTGATGCTTGATGATTGTTTTGAGATATGGAGGTAATAATATCAAAGTCGTGCTAGTTGAGTAGTTGTGAAATTGAGAAATACTTGTGTTGAAGTTTGCAAGTCCCGTAGCATGCATGTATGGTAAACTTTGTGTAACAAATTTGAAACATGGGGTGTTCTTTGATTGTCTTCCTTATGAGTGACGGTCGGGGACGAGCGATGGTCTTTTCCTACCAATCTATCCCCCTAGGAGCATGCGCGTAGTGCCGAGGTTTTTGATGACTTGTAGATTTTTGCAATAAGTATGTGAGTTCTTTATGACTAATGTCGAGTCCATGGATTATACGCACTCTCACCCTTCCATCATTGCTAGCCTCTTCGGTACCGTGCATTGCCCTTTCTCACATTGAGAGTTGGTGCAAACTTCGCCGGTGCATCCAAACCCCATGATATGATACGCTCTTTCACACATAAACCTCCTTATATCTTCCTCAAAACAGCCACCATACCTACCTATTATGGCATTTCCATAGCCATTCCGAGATATATTGCCATGCAACTTTCCACCGTTCCGTTTATTATGACACGCATCATCATTGTCATATTGCTTTGCATGATCATATAGTTGACATCGTATTTGTGGCAAAGCCACCGTTCATAATTTTTCATACATGTCACTCTTTATTCATCGCAATCCCGGTACACCGCCGGAGGCATTCATATAGAGTCATACTTTGTTCTAGTATCGAGTTGTAATCACTAAGTTGTAAATAAATAGAAGTGTGATGATCATCATTTTCTAGAGCATTGTCCCAAGTGAGGAATTAAAAAAAGAGAGAGAGAGAAGGCCCAAAAAAAGAGAGAAAGGCCATAAAAAAGAGAGAAGGCCCAAGAAAATGAGAGAAAAAGAGAGAAGGGACAATGCTACTATCCTTTGCCACACTTGTGCTTCAAAGTAGCACCATAATCCTCATGATAGAGAGTCTCTTGTTTTGTCACTTTCATATACTAGTGGGAATTTTTCATTATAGAACTTGGCTTGTATATTCCAACAATGGGCCTCCTCAAGTGCCCTAGGTCTTCGTGAGCAAGCAAGTTGGATGCACACCCACTTAGTTTCTTTTGTTGAGCTTTCATACATTTATAGCTCTAGTGCATCTGTTGCATGGCAATCCCTACTCCTCGCATTGACATCAATCGATGGGCATCTCCATAGCCCATTGATTAGCATCGTTGATGTGAGACTTTCTTCCTTTTTTTCTTCTCCACATAACCCACATCATCATATTCTATTCCACCCATAGTGCTATGTCCATGGCTCATGCTTATATATTGCGTGAAAGTTTATAGGTTTGAGATTACTAAAGTATGAAACAATTGCTTGGCTTGTCATCGGGGTTGTGCATGATGAGAGCATTCTTGTGTGACGAAAATGGAGCATGACTAAACTATATGATTTTGTAGGGATGAACTTTCTTTGGCCATGTTATTTTGAGAGGACATAATTTCTTAGTTAGTATGCTTGAAGTATTATTATTTTTATGTCAATATAAACTTTTGTCTTGAACCTTTCGGATCTGAATATTCATACCACAATTAAGAAGAATTACATTAAAATTATGCCAAGTAGCACTCCGCGTCAAAAATTCTATTTTTATCATTTACCTACTCGAGGACGAGCAGGAGTTAAGCTTGGGGATGCTGATACGTCTCCAGTGTATCTATAATTTTTTGATTGCTCCATGCTATATTATCTTCTATTTTGGATGTTTATGGGCTTTATTATACACTTTTATATTATTTTTGGGAGTAACCTATTAACCCAGAGCCCAGTGCCCATTTCTGTTTTTTCTTGTTTTAGAGTATCGCAGAAAAGGAAAATCAAACGGAGTCCAATTGACCTGAAACTTCACGGAAGTTATTTTTGGACCAGAAGAAACCCAGAAGACTTGGAGTGCACGTCAGGAAAGAAACGAGGGAGCCACGAGGTAGGGGGGCGAGCCCACCCCCCTAGGGCGCACCCTCCACCCTCGTGGGCCCCTCGTGGCCCCCCTGACGTACTTCTTCTGCCTATATATCTCCATATACCCTAAAACTACCGGGGAGCACAATAGATCGGGAGTTCCGCCGCCAGAAGCCTCCATAGCCACCGAAAGCCAATCTAGACCCGTTCCGGCACCCTGCCGGAGGGGGAATCCCTCTCCGGTGGCCATCTTCATCATTCCGGTGCTCTCCATGACGAGGAGGGAGTAGTTCTCTCTCGGGGCTGAGGGTATGTACCAGTAGCTATGTGTTTGATCTCTCTCTCTCTCTCTCTCTCTCGTGTTCTTGAGGTGATACGATCTTGATGTGTCGCGAGCTGTGCTATTATATTTGGATCCTATGATGTTTCTTCCCCCCTCTACTCTCTTGTAATGGATTGAGTTTCCCCTTCGAAGTTATCTTATCGGATTGAGTCTTTAAAGATTTGAGAACACTTGATGTATGTCTTGCCGTGCATATCTGTGGTGACAATGGGATATCACGTGATTCACTTGATGTATGTTTTGGTGATCAACTTGCGGGTTCCGCCCATGAACCTATGCATAGGGGTTGGCACACGTTTTCGTCGTGATTATCCGGTAGAAACTTTGGGGCACTTTTTGAGGTTCTATGTGTTGGTTGAATAGATGAATCTGAGATTGTGTGATGCACATCATATAATCATACCCACGGATACTTGAGGTGACATTGGAGTATCTAGGTGACATTAGGGTTTTGGTTGATTTGTGTCTTAAGGTGTTATTCTAGTACGAACTCTAGGGCTGTTTGTGACACTTATAGGAATAGCCCAACGGATTGATTGGAAAGAATAACTTTGAGGTGGTTTCGTACCCTACCATAATCTCTTCGTTTGTTCTCCGCTATTAGTGACTTTGGAGTGACTCTTTGTTGCATGTTGAGGGATAGTTATATGATCCAACTATGTTATTATTGTTGAGGGAACTTGCACTAGGGAAAGTATGAACCCTAGACCTTATTTCCACGCATCGCAATACCGTTTATGCTCACTTTTATCACTTGCTACCTTGCTGTTTTTATATTTTCAGATTACAAAAACTATATTCTACTATCCATATTGCACTTGTATCACCATCTCTTCGCCGAACTAGTGCACCTATACAATTTACCATTGTATTGGGTGTGTTGGGGACACAAGAGACTCTTTGTTATTTGGTTGCAGGGTTGCTTGAGAGAGACCATCTTCATCCTACGCCTCCTACGGATTGATAAACCTTAGGTCATCCACTTGAGGGAAATTTGCTACTGTCCTACAAACCTCTGCACTTGGAGGCCCAACAACATCTACAAGAAGAAGGTTGTGTAGTAGACATCAGTAGCCTTATTTAATTTGCGGAAATCAATTACCATCCTATAACCTGTAATAATTCTTTGCGGAATCAATTCATCTTTGTCATTAGGAATGACAGTAATACCTCCCTTTTTAGGGACACAATGGACAACACTTACCCACTGACTATCAGCAACGGGATAAATTATACCTGCCTCAAGGAGCTTTAGTATTTCCTTTCTTATCACTTCTTTCATCTTAGGATTCAGCCGTCGTTGGTGATCACGAACTGGTTTGGCATCTTTCTCCAAATTTATTTTGTGTTGACATAGTGTGGGACTAATGCCCTTAAGATCATCGAGAGTATATCCAATAACAGCATGGTGCTTCTTCAGAGTTTTCAATAATCTCTCTTCTTCATGCTCTGAAAGGTTAGCACTAATAATAAGAGGATATATCCTTTTCTCATCAAGATAAGCATATTAAGAGTATCAGGTAACGGTTTGAGTTCAAACACGGGATCACCCTTGGGTGGAGGAGGATCCCCTAGGATTTCGACAGGCAAATTGTGTTTCAGGATGGGTTCCTGTTTAAAGAATACTTCATCTATTTCCCTTCTTTCATTCATAAACATGTCATTTTCATGGTCTAGCAAATATTGTTCTAAAGGATCACTAGGAGGCACGACAATAGAAGCAAGACCAATAATTTCATCTTTACTAGGCAATTCCTCTTCAGGTGTTGTCTACGAAATTTAGAGAAATTAAACTCATGGGACATATCACCTAAACCAATAGTAACGACATCCTTTTTGCAATCTATCCTAGCATTAACTGTGTTCAAGAAGGGTCTACCAAATATAATGGGACAAAAGCTATCTTGTGGGGAATCAAGAACAAGAAAATCAGTAGGATATTTAGTTTTCCCACACAAGACTTCAACATCTCTAACAATTCCAATTGGTGAAATAGTATCTCTATTGGCAAGTTGACATCAATATCTTCTATCTCAGCAGGTGCAATATCATGCATAATTTCTTTGTATAAGTCATGGGGTATAGCACTAGCACTGACACCCATATCACATAAGCCATGATAACAATGATCTCCTATTTAAACAGAAATAACAGGCATGCCTACCACGGGTCTATGTTTATCTTTAGCACAAGGTTTAGCAATTGTAGCAGTCTCATCACAGAAATGAATAACATGTCCATCAATATTATCAGGCAAGAGATCTTTAACAATAGCAATATTAGGTTCAACTTTAATTTGCTCAGGAGGTGTGTAAGTTCTAATATTGCTTTTATGAACCACAGTTGAAGCTTTAGCATGATCTTTTATCCTAACAGGAAAAGGTGGTTTCTCAACATAAGCAGTAGGAACAATAGGATCATTATAAGTGACAGTCTTTTCTTCAACTTTAATAGGTGCACTACTTTTACTTCTATGGGAGGATGATATTTAAACCACTTCTCCCTAGGGAGATCAACATGAGTAGTAAAAGATTCACAGAAAGAAGCTATTATTTCAGAGTCAAGTCCATATTTAGTGCTAAATTTACGGAAAACATCGGTATCCATAAAAGATTTAACACAATCAAACTTAGGTGTCATACCTGACTTCTTACCTTCGTCGAGGTCCCAATCTTCAGAGTTGCATTTAATTCTTTCCAATAAATCCCATTTGAATTCAATAGTCTTCATCATAAAAGAGCCAGCACAAGAAGTATCGAGCATGGTGCGATTGTTATCAGAAAGCCGAGCATATAAATTTTGAATAATTATTTCTCTTGGAAGCTCATGATTGGGGCATGAATATAACATTGATTTAATCCTCCCCCAATCTTGAATGATGCTTTCTCCTTCGCGAGGCCAAAAATTATATATATAATTGCGATCACGATGAACAAGATGCATAGGATAAAACTTCTGATAAAATTCCAATTTCAATCGTTTGTAGTGCCATGATCCCATATCATCGCATAGCCTATACCATGTCAATGCATCTCCCTTCAAAGATAAAGGGAAGAACTTCTTCTTAATAACATCATCGGCCACACCTGCAAGCTTAAATAATCCACAAACTTCATCCACATATATTAGGTGCTCATCAGGATGCATTGTTCCATCTCCTGCAAAATGATTAACTAGCAGTTTTTCTATCATACCTAAAGGAATCTCAAAGTAGACATTTTCATTTTCAGTAGGTTCAATAGGTTGAGGAGCAACTCTTTGCTCTACTGGTCGGGGTGAAGATACCCCGAACAAGCCCCTCAAGGATTACTTTCCATAGTAACAAGTGACAGTAAATTTCAGCACACTATATAAAAATTTCCTTACCAAATTCCACCTACCAAAGGCGCTTCACTCCCGGCAACGGCGCCAGAAAAGAGTTTTGATGACCCACAAGTATAGGGGATCTATCGTAGTCCTTTCGATAAGTAAGAGTGTCGAACCCAACGAGGAGCAGAAGGAAATGATAAGCGGTTTTCAACAAGGTATTCTCTGCAAGCACTGAAATTATAGGTAACAGATAGTTTTGTGATAAGATAATTTGTAACAAGCAACAAGTAACAAAAGTAAATAAAGTGCAGCAAGGTGGCCCAATCCTTTTTGTAGCAAAGGACAAGCCTAGACAAATTCTTATATAGAGAAAAGCGCTCCCGAGGACGCATGAGAATTATCGTCAAGATAGTTTTCATCACATTCATATGATTCGCGTTCGGTACTTTGATAATTTGATATGTGGGTGGACCAGTGCTTGGGTGCTGTCCTTACTTGGACAAGCATCCCACTTATGATTAACTCCTATTGCAAGCATCCGCAACTACAAAAGAAGTATTAAGGTAAACCTAACCATAGCATGAAACATATGGATCCAAATCAGCCCCTTACGAAGCAACGCATAAACTAGGGTTTAAGCTTCTGTCACTCTAGCAACCCATCATCTACTTATTACTTCCCAATGCCTCCCTCCAGGCTTAAATAATGGTGAAGTGTCATGTAGTCGACGTTCACATAACACCACTAGAGGAGAGACAACATACATCTCATCAAAATATCGAACGAATACCAAATTCACATGAATACTAATAGCAAGACTTCTCCCATGTCCTCAGGAACAAACGTAACTACTCAGAAAGCATATTCATGTTCATAATCAGAGGGGTATTAGTATGCATATAGGATCTGAGCATATGATCTTCCACCAAATAAACCAACTAGCATCAACTACAAGGAGTAATTAACACTACTAGCAACCCACATGTACCAATCCCAGACTTGGAGATAAGAATTGGATACAAGAGATGAACTAGGGTTTGAGAGGAGATGGTGCTGGTGAAGATGTTGATGGAGATTGACCCCCTCCCAATGAGAGGATCGTTGGTGATGACGATGGCGTTGATTTTCCCCTCGCGGAGGGAAGTTTTCCCAGCAGAACAGCTTCGCCAGAGCCCTAGATTGGTTCCGCCAAAGTTCCACCTCGTGGCGGCGGAGTCTCGTCCCGAAAGCTGGCTTATGATTTTTTCCTCATCGAAAGACTCCATACAGCAGAAGATGGACATCGGAGGGCCACCAGGGGGCCCACGAGGCAGGGGGCACACCCAGGGGGTAGGGCGCGCCCCCCACCCTCGTGGGCAGGGTGTGGCCCCCCTCCGGAATTTCTTGCGCTCAGTATTTTTTATATATTCTGAAAATGACTTCCACGATGTTTCAGGACTTTTGGAGCTGTGCAGAATAGGTCTCTAATATTTGCTCCTTTTCCAGCCTAGATTCCCAGCTGCCGGCATTCTCCCTCTTTATGTAAACCTTGTAAAATAAGAGAGAATAGGCATAAGTATTGTGACATAATGTGTAATAACAGCCCATAATGCAATAAATATCGATATAAAAGCATAGTGCAAAATGGACGTATCACCCGTCTAGCCAACCATTAGATCTGGCCAGACCTGACTGGGTGGAGTAAGTAGCACACGACGAAGGCGTCATCTTCAGGTCTGGCGCCGGGGGACGATGGGGCACCCTCCATACCGCGATCCATGCTCACCGCTTCCTCGCTCCCACCCAGCCGAGGGGAACAACCCCTAGCATCAGCGCACACCACCCGCCTCCGGATGTAGGCCACCCTCTCCGACTGAGGCCGCCGCCTCAGTGTCGGTAGCCCTGTCCCGAGAAGCAGAGTATCTGAAAGCATATGCGGAAGGTAGGGGTTGGCGGCATGGCGGAACCCTAGTCGTCGCTTGGATACAGAAATTACTCAAACATATCAAATCCTAAATAAGAGCAAAATATACATAAATGACTTTGTATATTCGCAATGCTTCCATTTTGTAAACGTTCTCTTATCTTAGAAAGATCATTGAACTTTAACCCACTTCAGAGTGTAATCATCATGGAAAATCATCAAATTGAATGTAACAAGGGTCGCGCTACACGTCCACCAGCTGATGTTTTTAAAAGATCAGCCGGGCACGAGCCGTCAGATTTGACGCATCCAGCGGCCGATGTTATCATCCACCATTGCAACACATGCCTTGTTGCGAAAAATTCTTGCAACAGACATCTTATTGCAGAACTTTTTGCAATATATGTCTTGCTGCAAAAAAAATTGCAACAGACATTTTGTTGCTTATATTTTTTTTAGATTTTTTCTGCAACAACCGTTTTGTTGCGCTTCTTTTGCAACCGAAGACTTGTTGCATGATTATTTCTACGAAACGAAGCCGCGTCGCATCACAGTAGTTGTTCGCCGTCAAGATTTGCAACAACACCGTTGTTGTTAAAATAGGTGCCTGCACTTGCCTTTATGCTGAGGATGCGTGGCACGCAGCGGAGGCCGCGGACGTAGCGTGATTATCAGCCGGCTGACGGAAATCGTTTCCCATGTAACAAACCGACCATCTGTGGTAAACTAAAACCACGGCTGCACACCTGTGCAAGCATACACGACGAAAACTCTTACTAGTAGAGGCCTAAATGGGCACAATTTCTACTAGCAATTGAATCAAAACAGTTAGGAACATAAAACTTAGGCAAACGAAAAGTTGGGATGGGTGTAGGTAAAGCAAGTGCTTGTCTTTTCATGCGACTAGCTAGCTGAGAATGTAGACGACAGTAACTGCCAGAAAGCTCTAGGGGTGGGGTGGCATGAAGGTCAAAGGATAGTGACAGGAACCTACACAAAAGCAAAGCAATTATAACACGTTCAACTAGTCCTTGCTCTCATCTTCGTCCAACATGCAAATTTTGTTTCTTCCATTTAATACATGGACGTCCCAGCTAAGTGCTTGCTAATCAGCAACTGTAAAGACAAGACACTGAGGATATCCTCTCTCTTTTCTTTTTCAACCTATGATGACCTCGTTACCATAAGGCTGCCATAATTCTAGGATTATCTGAAGTTTCAGTACTACTTCTAGAAACCTGAACCTGGAGATGGCCATACAGCTTCGTGCTAAAAGCAAATGAGTACTACACGTAACAAGCCACATCACTCCAACCAAATGTGAAGTGCATCAGGTCAACTTGTCCACCCGGATACCACTCATGGATAAGCTTTATTAGTGCACATACCAGTCTTGTCCCTCAATTATGGGCACATACTCTACTGATTGACGTCAAATCCCGCCTAGGGCCCAGAATTACCAGCATGACTTTCAGGATTTTCCCAGGTTAAGCCGCTGGCCAACCGAACCATATTTTGGACCACCAGCATGACTATAGCAAGATTGTCATACTCCGTCAAAGTTAATACGTACAAAGTTAAGACACTTATTTTGAGACGGAGGAAGCAATAAAGAATTAAGCAAATACTGACGTTTTGTCTACATCTCCATCAGCCATGCAAGCCACAAGAATTAGCACTATAGCAGGCTGCTAAAGCATCCATAACAAACTTCTGAACTTGGAATAGAAGAGCACCAAATTTGAAAAGGCATCAATATCAGAGGGTGGGGTGCATTCAGTACACACGGCATTCAATCTATACAAAATAGGGAAATAACCTCCAGATTTGTACTCCCTCCGTCCCGGAAAAGCTTGTCCCTCGGATGGATGTATCTAGCATCAAGTTAGTGCTAGATATATCCATTTGAGGGACAAGCTTTTTCGTACGGAGGAAGTACTTAGGTATGGATCATAATTGCTCATTTCAATCACTGTTTAGGCAAACCACCAGAACCGCTAAACCTACTCGCAGTCTATGCATCGCCTTTCCTCCTTCATAATCAACAATTAGGCCCACTTTACCTACGTAATCAGTGTTCACAGCACTCAAATTCTCAACGACCTCTCTTTGGTAACAATTCTCAACCTAGAATCCCATCTCAAGCAGCACAGAGCTTGCCCAGCCGAAAAAAAGTGCAGACAGTTCAGGAAAAAAATCAGTTGAAATTTATGAGATGAAAATTCGGTTAATTGATCATATGGAAGAGATAAAAACATTTCAAGAGACATAATAAGAACCAATCAAATTCATGGAATACCTCCTCACATCGCAAATGTAGGTCGATTCATACATTGGCTCATGGATGTGCACCATACGGATATAGTGACCTCCAAACAAGACAAATACACGGACAACATTTACAAATATAGTCACCTTTAGACGATCCAGATACAGAACCAAATGAAAACATCATGTTCATGTACAGTGGCTTATACAAGATATGTGCTGCAGCCGACATGCACAATTTCTATCATGCGCACAAAGCTAGACGAGGCGGTCACTCAAGAAAGCAGTTGCATCAGCAAACTATCAAGTGGTAGAGAAATCAGCAAAAATATGCATAACACCTTAATAAACAGATATGCTCAAACTTATCCAAACTGCATGCAACTATACGAGCGTATCACTGAGTACTACTCCCTCAATTCCATATCAAGTGTTGTACTATTTTAGAACGAAGGCTTGAGACAGAGCCCGGCTTTGAATTAACAAAGCCATCAACCAGCCAGGAAATTACAACTAAAGAGCAGAAAATAAAACTGGGGATACCAGGTACAGATACAAGCACAGAGGTGGGCAGCTGAAGAATCAAGTGTTGTACTAAATCAGTGACACTTAATATGGAACGGAGGGAGTAGCATGTATATACTCAATGGACCTGAACTTCACAAGCTCCAGAACCAGGTAACCCAGTCACACATACGGTCGATGAATACACAGATCACTCTAGTGGTACCTTCTGGCCTTAGATGGCTGTGAAGGTGCTGTCTTCCTGAAAATCCCACAGAAGATGCAGCCAGGAACCTTGGGCGACGCTGGATCCATGGCCGGGGCTACACGCCGTGTCCGGAACGCCTGGCCGCCACGCTCGGTGCCATCGTTGCGCCTGCGCTGCGCCCCGACGGACCCAACGCTGCGGGAGTGCCGTAGCTCCCTGAACTCTGGTTCCCCCGAGGTCCACTGGCTATGCTCATCCGACATGAGCCTCTCGCCCCAGACCATGCCTGATGATCCTGACCTCCTGAATGTCCGTGAAGACCTCTGCAGCCCAGCCATGGATGTAATATTCCCTGCCCTTCTTCTGGGTTTGTATCTAGGTGGGTTTTATGGATGTGCAATGAGGGCTAAGGGGGCAGGAAAGTGATAGATATGTCACAGGCTAAATGGCATGCATATCCACAGGTTGGAAAATGCAGCAAATTGTTGGGATAAGGGTCAGACGATGGTGACAGGCACATACACAGATACTGGTGAGGATTAGGATGCTTGGAAGGCGTGGCTGCACACTGAGTTGGCATGAAGCAATCATTGAGGCAAAAATATTTGACTGAACTATTTACAACATCGGTAGAATTTAAACTAGAACACTACTGCGACTCGCTCAGCTGCAGATACCTTACAGAATGTAATCTCTGATTTCATGCTTTCGATCTTTAGGTTCAAAGACCCTGTTAGTAGGGACGCCGCCATGTCTTGGCACCTATTCCTCTCCTCTCATTGTACTCTCTGATGTAACGCAGGCCTCCCCCCCACCCCCCGGTGATTGTTCAACAAAAATTTGGACAGTACTGATGTGTGTAATTTATTGAGTGAAAATATGACCGTCACAGGCATCTCCCCAACTTGTTTTTTCTTCTTCAGAAAATGGTCCTCAAGGTCAAGGTCTAGACAAGTGTTATGTACTGCTGCAACTTCTTTTCTGAGGCGAATATATGCTGCTACTGCTCATCGCTAGCATCATCAGCACATCAAACCAATTGATTCGTACCTACCCTAACAAGCCCCGATCAAGTCCTCCTGATCACACAGAATAAGCTTAAACAAACATCCATGATAGTTTTGCTTGCCAAACACTAGAGAAAATAGTCAAGGCATGTATTACAAGCCTATGGAGCAACCAAGAAAACTAAAACTCAGCCAGCAGCACAGTGGACCTAACCATGATCCAGGGGCTAATTCATCAACCTGTCTAGAGCATTGTATACTCTGGGTTGAATTGGCAGAGGTGATCGGCACATATATGATATCTGCAAGCCATGGAATGCTGCCTAGCCAGTGCTGGATGAAACAGAAAAAGGAGCACTACAAAGAAAAATGATACTAGGATAGTAAAAGCAATATAAATTCTCAAGATGTAACTAACTGCATGTCTTTTACTTCTATCAGCATCAAAGGCAGATCAATGTTGATAACACACAGTGCATAACATGTCAAATTAAACATCAGTTTCAGCTAACTTGAACACTTGCAGCTGTTCATGGTACCTGAAGGAGTGCTCTGCTTCTTCAAGTGCATCAGCGGAAAGGGTCCTTAACACAGGGATCAAACGCTCTGCGGAAGTTCCAACCATCCACCACTTTAGGACCCGCCACCACCAGTTGACAGTCCTCGCAGGCCCATGCTCCACGCGTCAGAGCCCCTGCTTTGACAATCACCTCATTCACCTCATTTGGCAATGAAATTGAGAAATCCCATGCCGACGCAAACATTTCTTGGGTAATCACAACAAGCAAAGACCGCAGCTTCTCTGCACTGCTGCTAACAAACTTGAGGAATTCGTTTTCGCCTTGTTTTCCGCGGAATTCATGGATAACCACCTTCTTGACATGTGACTTCACACATTCGATAGGATGGACCTCTTGCCAGAACTCGGCATGGTGCATTCCAGTGGGTTCATCGGCCGTGACAGACTGCAAAATGGTAAAAATGGACAGTAGTTTAATCACCTCAGTGATAGATAATCTGTTATATGAATGCTGAACGGCTGACTGAAGGAATGTGCAGTGCAGGAGGATACGAAGAAGTCACCTCGATGTGCAGCCTGTCAACTTCAGGAAAGCATCTGAGGACGCTGGCCAGCATCTTGACCTCCTCAAAGACACCAAAGTTCACCTTCAAGGCCAATGTCTTGACGCTTGGAAACACGGTGCTTGGGCTCACCATTGTATCAGGCTGCAATGCAATGCACCAAGAGAAAGAGAGATCATACTTCATTCCGTTGGTACAATGATCACATACAAGATTCACGCATAATGAAGAGGCCATGCTCCTTCTATTATCTTAAAATGTGGATACAGATTGGAATATGGAATGCCATTACTGAAAGTGAGATGCATTGAAAGGTAGTACCTTGATGACATTCTCGCCAATCTGCAGCTGGTGAATTCTCGGCTCCAAGTAACCCAGCACCCGCAGCTTGGGCGCGTCAGCAATGCTGACCCTCACAGCCACCGGTTCGTCCTCACCATCAATGGTTTTCCACAGAATGAGCCGCTCCAGGAGCGGGGCGTCCATGACGAGGACCTCCTTCAGGAAGTACTCCCAGAGGAGCACGCACTTGAGGCTTTGGCTGCGGAGGTGGACGCGCTCGCAGGTTGGGCTGAGGACGAGCGCGAGGGTGTCGAGAACGGGGCTGGAAGCGAGCAAGCGGTCGAGGTCGCCGCCGAGCATGTCGTCGGTGCCGAACAAGGTGAGTTCCCGGAGGTGTGGAAATCCGTCTGCGCCTCCACCGGGTGGGCTGACGCCGGTGTCCGGGAACGTCCAGAACCCCATGAAGAGGCGCCGGAGCGAGGCGCAGCGGAGGATGTCGGCGGGGACGACGGGGAGGCGTTCGTCGTCGGCGGGCTTGTTGACGAGGACGAGGTCCTGGACGCCCTTGGCGGCGAGGAGGCGCGGCCACTCGGCGAGCTCGCGCTCGTGCGACGCGAAATTGCAGCAGGTGATGCTGATGGTGCGGAAGGGGCCCGGGTGGTCGGCGAGGATGCGGGCGACGGCGGCGACGCGCGCGGGGTCGCCGGCCGGGAGGAGGTGGGCGTCGTACATGACGAGCGGCGTGGAGCGCCAGAGGTGGCGCCAGCGGGAGGCTAGCGCGGCCGTGCGGGCGGCGTCCTTGACGGGGAGGCGGGACACGATGTCGCGGAGGAGGTGGTCTTGGAGGGCGCTGATGCGGTCCTCGCCGGCGTAGCCCGGGACGGCGGAGAGGGAGGCGACCCTGATTCTGGTGATGGCTTCGATGCCGGGGAACCACCCAAGGACTTGCTCGACGCTCGCGGCCATGGCGGCGACCGGAGGCGAGGGTTTTGGCCGGAATGGAGGGGGAGCTCCGGTGTGGAGGTGGCTGGTGGAGGAGTAAGAAACCTTGGGCCTACCAAATCTCGGAAAGCTGGTTGCCCAGCGGCCCATGAAGCTGCATTCGTGGCCGGTCCACCGAGATGGAGTGTTCTTGCTCATCTAAAAAAAAGCAGAAGACCCCCTCAAAAAAAGAAAGCAAAAGAAGATGAAATGTTCTTGCCGTCATTTTACAAAAAGAATGTTCTTGCCGAGCATGCTGGGTTTCATGTAATTTTAAAACAATATTCAGATCATTTAATGGAAATAATTTAATGTACAAAGTGTTTATGCAATTACAAAAATATTCATGTAATTAAAAAGGTTTTTGAAACATTATTGCAAAAAAAGTTTGAAACATTAATTCATGTAATTTAAAAAGTGTTCAAACTATTTGAAAAAGTTTTGTAACTTTAGAACTGTTTGATGAATTTCAAAATGTTTAAGTAATTATTAAAAACTGATTGAATTAAAAAAGTGTTTGCTACATTTTTTAAAACAAGTTAATGTACTTAAATTAATATTTGGTTCATTCTTTATGCAATTATAAAAACACTCATGTAATTAAAATAATGATCAACAAGTTTTTTTAAAATGTTCATGCCATTCAAAAAAGTGTTCCAACCATTTAAGAAATCATGTAATTCCAAATTGTTCATGTATTTTAAAAATTACTTAATAAATTATAAAATTATTCATATGGATGAAAAAGATGTTTGAAACATCTTTGAAAATACATTCATGTAATTAGAGAAAGGGTCCGGACCATTTTAAAAATTGTATGTAGTTGAAAAAATCAAGGCATTAAAAAGAAGCAATTAGAAAAGTAATTATGCAATTAAGAAGTGTTTGAAAGATAAAATCATGTATTTAAAAGGGTGGTGCAATCATTCAAGAAAGTTCATGTAATTTGAAAAGTGTCCAATACATTTTAAAAATGTTTATGCAATTATAAATCTTAATGTAGTTACAAAAAGTGTTTGGCATATTCTTTGGAAAAATCTTCATGTCATTTAGAAAATTGTTCGACACATATTGGCCAAAATATTCATGTAATTAAAAGAAGTGTTCGATGCATTTTGATGATTGTCTATGAATCCTCATCACCGTAAGGCCGGGAAGGCGAAGAGGAGGGCCTCTCCCAACCCTACCGCCCGCTACTCCACCGTCGGTGAGCCTCATCGTTGCCACCTTCCCTGTTTCCTGTTTCCCATCTCTCTCTCTCTCTCTCTCTCTCTCTCTCTCTGATTCGATAGGTAGGCTCCACCTGTCAGCGTGTTATAACATGTCAAGTCGTGAATACGTTTGTCCTTAAGGAAAAGCAAAGCATAATAGCTTTTCTGTTATAGACATATACCCGTTTGTTGACTAAAGACGTATTTCTATCTCGCGCTTTTAACGTTAGTCCCCCCAGCATGTTCCGTAGTTTGGGACGCCAGTTCGGCCCATATGAACAATACCCTTTTCATTTTTCATAATTCAGAAAAACTTTGGAAAATCATAATTGAATATCCACAACTCCAAATGCATTAATTCATTAATTCATTTTCCTAAGTCCATCTAACCCTGTTTTCGATGATACTAATTTTATAATTTTAGGAGTCCTCGTATGCAATGTTTATTTATTATGTGTTGTTTTAATTTTTTCTAGCGAGTAGAAAAACGAACATTCTAAAGGATTTGAGGATGTTAAAGAATTGACCTGAGGACATTGAAGACCTTGTTGAGCCTGGTAAACACTCACTTCGATCATGTTCAACTCATACATGCATTATACTGGTCTAAACTATTTTTATGCACAAAAGACTATTTTCGAGAGAAAATTATATTGATAGTTGGATTAGTTATGTCCCATTTGCTTGATGGTAATGAAACCCCTTTGATATTGCTAATACCATACGTGGGGACCCCCAACCAAGCTGATGGAAGCCTCATGCGCGTCCTACATCGATGTTATGATCGGTGTATCACTGCGCACGGTCAAACTAATATTGAAAGAACATTCATACATACCGAGCTTATCTATACATATTCGCGCCCATTTGGCTAGGGTGATGAACACCACTTCAAGCATTTGGGCGGTGGATCCCAATTTAGAACTTGCCTCTAAAACTTGTGGATGATCTAAGAGAACACCTCGCGACAACGTATTTCGGGGCATGAGGTTGTCGAAGCCATTGGCATTCGCGATGGGAACCGAGGAAGAAACTTTGTTGGATGGAGAAGCATGTTAGGGTGTTACGATTTGGGTTGGGGGGTGGGGGGGAGGGTGGTGGTGGCAAAAGCGCAAGTGTTTTGTTTAATAATAGATTTAATTGTGCTACAAATGTACTGTAGTTACTTCACTCCATTCACAAACGGTATCGAAGGGGAAAACATTTTGGCTCCAGGATGAATAGTGTAACTGTAAAAAAGATTGTTTTCTACAACACACATGTTCATGTCTCTTATCTGCCTGTGTAGTTTCGTGAACAAATAAGTGTGTAATCTAGGCAAAAGAAAAATTGTACTCTAGAAGGGCTCTTTTAGGACCAATAGACTATTTTTCTTAGTACAATTTGCGCTTGTGTTTTTTTCATGAAAAATCAGACACGGAAAAGGACATGAACATATACATGACAATATTTTCTCATTTTTTTACATTCATAATTTAACCTTTTCACCTGCGAACATATGCTCCTTGGCGCCGTTTTGAATATTCGTAAAGGTCGGATTTATTTTTCTTAGTTGACTTTTTCTTAGCACGGTTCACAATACTAGTGTTTTTTCCATCAAAATTCACAGACACGAACATATAGATTTCAATTTCTGTTGACATTGAGAAATTTACCTTTTTTTCACCCAGGAACATATGCTCCTTGGGGCCATTTTGAATATCCGTAAAGGTCTGTTTTCTCTTTCATTTGAATTTATTTGAGAAAAACGTAAGGCCCATTGAGTAACCTTTTTATCACTAAAGCCCATTTGCTCGAACGAAATTGCGAAGGCCCGTGTGTAGAAGAGTCCCGATCCAGAGCCTTTCCCAGAATAGAAAGGTTCGTCGTCCTCGCGTTCCCCTCCTCCACTCCCCACTCCATCCCTGCCGAATCCCAGTAGCTCTGCGCGGCGCTACGCCAGAGGCTCGCCGCAATGTCGTCCAGCGCCTCCGAGATCGTCGCCGACACGACGCACGGGCGCCACCACCTGAAGATCGACGGCTACTCGATCACCAAGGCCACCCTGCCCACGGGGGAGTTCCTCAAGTCCCAGCCTTTCTCCGTCGGCGGCCGCCGCTGGGCCATCCAGTACTACCCCAACGGCGACCCGTCCTCGCACAAGGGCCACATCTCCCTCCACCTCGTCCTCGACGACGCCGTCGCCGGAGAGGTGCGCGCGCAGGTCCAGTTCCGCTTTAAGGCCGAAAAGAAGCACGCGCTCTCCTTTCTCCAGAGCTGGGGCCGTAAGCCCGCGCCGCTGAAGCTCGGCAGGGTGGAGGCCGGCGAAGATGGCGTCTGGGAGTGCCCGAATTTCGTCAAGAGGAAGACCCTGGAGGAATCGGACCATCTCAAGGACGATTCCTTCACCATCCGCTGCGACATCATCGTCGTCAACGAGTTCCGCGCCGATGGGGGCCCGCCGCCGGCCCCCGCGCCAAGATCCGTCCCTGTGCCCCCGTCCGACCTTGGCCAGCAGCTCGGCGACCTCCTCGCGGCCGACAAGGGCGCCGACGTCGTCTTCGAGGTCGGCGGCGAGACGTTCGCCGCGCACCGGTGGCTGCTCGCGGCCCGGTCGCCGGTCTTGAGCGCGGAGCTCTTCGGCTCGATGAGGGAGGGCGGCGCCGCCGGCGCGGTCCGCGTGGCCGACATGGAGGCGCAGGTCTTCAAGGCGCTGCTCCGCTTCATGTACACGGACTCGTGGCCGCTGGAGACGGCGGAAGAAGAGGAATTCGCCATGGCCCAGCATCTGCTCGTGGCGGCCGACAAGTACCGCATGGAGAGGCTCAAGCTGATCTGCGAGGACAAGCTGTGCAAGAACATCGCGGCGGGCACGGCGGCGAGCATCCTGGCGTTAGCTGAGGTGCACCACTGCCATGAGCTCAAAGGCGCATGCTTCCATTTCCTCAGCTCTCCGAAGAACCTGACGGCAGCCATGGCCGGCGACGACTTCGAGAATCTGCGCTCAAGCTTCCCCTCTATTGTCAAGGAGCTGATTGCCAAGTGCTCGATCGATGCCCCAGCTCAGTAATGGTTGATTCTTGATTGATCCTAGGATGCTACATACCGTTGGGAACCATCAAGTTACTAGCTACATATGCATGCTCTCTCTTGTTTCAGCAATGGTACTCTGGCATTTAATTTTCTTGTCATGTTCAAAGTGACCACATCCTACTATCATTGCATTATGTGCAACCTTACCAATCAATTAATCAGTAATGAAGGGCATTGTGAGTTATCAGATGACATTGCAGTTGAATCTCCATTTGTTCTGCATTTTTGTGTGTGGAGAAACGTCTGTTCTGCAAATTATATGGCTAACCCGTTGTGTTCTCCTCTAATAAAGTAAAAGTGTTTCGGATATACAGTACGTATAACGCATGAATTTTTCCTTAATGGTTTTACTAATCCAAGTCGTCTGCGATTTTCTTTTGTAAGTCGATTTCTGAATAGGGTGACTTTAATTTGCTGATGCACATATAACATTTTCATCCGGTTGCACTTTTAATGGAAGAACATTACTTGGGAGATCTTATTACCGTCGATCCTTGAGTTCAAGGTTATGTATGATCTCCAGTTTGCACTTATTGTATTCCTCAATGGAGGAATTAATGATCTCGCAAATCCATTGTCCGTCGGTGCAATTTTTGGGCTGGTCTGATGGCAGTAAAGAAACATCTTTTCCGTTTCGGATCCTTAGCGATAAAGGACGGCTCGGAGATACGCTTCTGGGAGAACAAGTGGCTAGGAAATACCACTCTCCGAGAACAGTACCCAGCCTTGTACCGCATTGTATGCGATAAGAACGATACTCTTGCGCATGTGATGACCACTTCTCCGCCAGATATATCATTTCGGAGGGATTTGGTTGGGACCCGTCTTGTATCATGACAACATCTTCTATCCCGTTTGGATTCGATTAACTTGACACAAGGCCGGGATGTCTTTCGCTGGAATCTTACTACATTTGAAGGTTTTCATTAGACTTTATTACAAAGTTAGAAACCAGTAAATTAGGATGTCATTTTTCTTCAGTAAACTATTACTTTTGAAGGTTTTCGACAAATCACGGCGATAGGACCCACTACAACATGTGTATTGATTTTGAATTATTTGAATCATTGGAAGCTATGATTTTGTCTTCCGTTATTATCTAGAAAAACACAACCTCTTGCATTTGAATGCGTTGTTGACGTGACGGATTTCATACTCTCTGAATGGGCATACAGTAGTAAACTTAACCTTTGAAGAGATTTCAGATTACATACACCCGGTGAAGTCTAATCTAAATTTAAACTGAAGCAGCAAGGGCAACACATAGGAGAAATCCGCCTGTTGAGTGCTATGCTAGCTTGTGAGATCATGGCTTGTCTCAAATTCTCACTTCATCCATTCAGTGTTGTAAAGAGAAAAGGCCTGGTTAAAACAACAAAACCAACCAGTCGGCCTCAGGTTATTCAGGTGTCCTGGCAACACATACAGATAACAAAAATTGCAAAGAGAGCCTTGGCTCAATGGTTAGGCATGCAGTTGTGTATCCTAACGACCCAAGTTTAACTTCTAGAATTGACAGGTGATGTATAGGGGTTTTTCTTCCATTTATTGAGGATCAAGCTTGGTGTGTGGTGAAACCACTCATCAAGAAATATCTTGATATTCATTTAAAATATTCTGAGGACCATGTTTATCTTGGCACTCATACTATAATGGTCGTATGCATCCCTAGTTGGTGCGGTTGGGGCGGGAGTTGTTCGCAGTGACCAGGGTGGCGCACCTGGTTGTGCGGCGGCCCCGCTACCCTTCATGACCCACGGGATCCAAGATCTCCGGCGATGCTGGGCTGATCTGGATCCCACCCAGATCCGTCGCCAACTCTTCATGTGGATGGTTGGCGGCGCGATGAGGGCTCCGCCGAGGGGATGGAGGATCTCCGCCGGAGAATTGGTGGCGGCATACGTCTGCATGGAAAAGCTCTGCGCATTTCCAGCCAGCCGCGAGATCGGGACGACGCGGCTTTCGGTGAAAACCGCGCTTGACTACGATCTTGGCAGACGATTGTGGCGTCTCTGACGCCGTTTTTTTTCTCGCGGCATCGTTGTTGCAGGTCATGTCAACTCGATCGGGATGTTCTGGGGGAAATCCTAGATTTGGGTCTACCAGATCGGACGATGATTGCGCCTTCGGTGTCGTTCTCCCTCCTAAGGGCATTGTTTTGGAGCAAGTGCTGACTGGAGGGGACAAGAGGAGGAGGAGCATTACATCTACCGCAAGACCGACGACGGATCCCGGCGGCATGGCACTGCAGAATTCGACGACGGGCGCGTGTGGATGGATACGTGCAGGACGGTGGCGTTGTCTGGCACCGTGGTGGCATCGATGACAGGCCAACCAAGGTTGGTGCGTCTGTACCTAATCTGGAGATGGATCAATGGAAGATGGCAGCGGCGGCCTCTGAGAGTGTGCCTGGCCGGTGTGTGACCCAGTCCCCGCTTTGTGGCTTGGCTGGGGCATCCGGCTTTAGATGTTAGACTTTGGTACAATGTCTGTTTGGTATTCGATTAGGACATTCGGCATCCCTTCATCAAGAGGATAGGAGTAGCGATAGGTGTTACCAAGATGGTGGCTTCAGACTTATTGATGTATTACTTTACAAGATCTATGTGAATAAGTAGTAAAATGGTTGCATGCATCGCCCAGATACAGGGGCCAGGGTATATCCTCCTTTTCTTAAAAAAAGAAGAAATTCAGCTGCGGTTTATTTCATTACCATGGAGGCAGCAAACATGTCAGTCAGCGCCCTACGTTTCTGCGATCGACTCAAAATTTATATACCATCTCTGTCGTGCATCGTAAATCTTTTCGAAGGTTAGTAACCTGCAAAGAAACCAAATTCGACTAATGAAGCGGCTAGAAGAAAATAAGTAAACAATGTCAATATTGTGACGCCCCCGATTTGACCGTACACTAATCATACACGCAAACGTGTACGATCAAGATCAGAAACTCATGGGAAGATATCACAACACAACTCTACAAATAAAATAAGTCATACAAGCATCATATTGCAAGCCAGGGGCCTCGAGAGCTCGAATACATGAGCTCGATCATGGACGAGTCAGCGGAAGCAACAATATCTGAGTACAGACATAAGTTAAACAAGTTTGCCTTAAGAAGGCTAGCACAAACTGGGATACAAATCGAAAGAGGCGCAAGCCTCCTGCATGGGATCCTTCTAAACTACTCCTGGTCGTCGTCAGCGGCCTGCACGTAGTAGTAGGCACCTCCCGAGTAGTAGCAGTCGTCATCGACAGTGGCGTCTGGCTCCTGGACTTCATCGTCTGGTCGCAACAATCGGGTATAGAAAGGGGGAAAAGGGGGAGCAAAGCAACCATGAGTACTCATCCAAAGTACTCGCAAGCAAGGAGATACACTACATATGCATGCATTGGTATCAAATGGAAAAGGGGTAGCATATGTGGACTGAACTGCAGAATGCCGGAATAAGAAGGGGATAGCTAGTCCTATCGAAGACCGCGCTTCTGGTAACCTCCATCTTGCAGCAGAAGAGAATAGATGGTAAGTTCACCAAGTAACATTGCATAGCATAATCCTACCCGATGATGCTCTCCTCGTCGCCATGTGAGAGAGCGATCACCGGTTGTATCTCGCACTTGAAATGATATGTTTTATTAAGTATCCGGTTCTAGTTGTCATAAGGTCAAGGTAAAACTCCAAGTCTTCCTGTTACCGAAGATCACGGCTATTCGAATAGATTAACTTCCCTGCAGGGGTGCACCACATTTCCCAACACGCTCGATCCCCTTTGTTCGGACACACTTTCCTGGGTCATGCTCGGCCTTGGAAGATCAACACGTCACAACCCTACCTAGGCACAACATAGAGGTCAGCACGCCGGTCTAAATCCTATGGCGCAGGGGTCTGGGCCCATCGCCCATTGCACACCTGCATGTTGCGACGCGGCCGGTGAGCAGACCTAGCCTCCTTTATACAAGAGCATGTGTTCCAGTCCAACCCGGCGCGCACCGCTCAGTCGCTGACGTCACGAAGTCTTCGGCTGATACCACGACGTCGAGTGCCCATAACTGTTCCCGCGCAGTTGGTTAGTGCGTATAGGCTAGTAGCCAGACTCAGATCAAATACCCAGATCTCGTTAAGCGTGTTAATTGAATTAACCGCGGACGCCGACCAGGGCCAGGCCTACCTCTCTCCTAGGCGGTCTCAACCTGCCCTATCGCTCCGCCACAAAGATCCACTCAGAGGGCCGTCGGGACAAACGTCCTTTCGGACCCAATCCGTGAATC
This sequence comes from Triticum aestivum, assembly GCF_018294505.1. NCBI lineage: Eukaryota > Viridiplantae > Streptophyta > Magnoliopsida > Poales > Poaceae > Triticum > Triticum aestivum. Next base: position 106,761,460 of record NC_057800.1, on the reverse strand, counting down.
ACTCGCGGGTACTCTACGAGCCGACCCGACTTTAGTCATCACAGGTATCATATAATATGTATGTAAGTATACACACGTGATCACCTCCCGAGTGATCACGGCCCGATAGTATACCATGGCAGACGGACAAGAATGTAGGGCCACTGATGGTAAACTAGCATCCTATACTAAGCATTTATGATTACAGGTAAGGTATCAATAACTGTAGCAACAATGACAGGCTATGCATCAGAATAGGATAAACGGAAAGCAGTAACATGCTACACTACTCTAATGCAAGTAGTAGAGAGAAGAATAGGCGATATCTGGTGATCAAGGGGGGGGGGGCTTGCCTGGTTGCTCTGGCAAGAAAGAGGGGTTGTTAACAGTATAGTCGATTGGGGCACCAGCAACGGCGTCAGTCTCATAGTCTATCGGAGAGAAGAGGGGGAAGAAACAATGAATATAATGCAAACAGATCCATAGCGATGCATGACATGACAAGTAGCGGTGATAGGGGTGCCTTAATGCGGTATGAGGTGATACCGGTGAAGGGGAGAAACATCCGGAAAAGTATCCCCGGTGTTTCGCGTTTTCGGACAGATGAATCAGAGGGGAAAAGTTACGTGTTCGCTATGCTAGGGATGCGTGGCGGATGAACGGGCTGCGTATCCGGGTTCGTCTCATCGTTCTGAGCAACTTCCATGTACAAAGTTTTTCCATCGGAGCTACGGTTTATTTTATATTAATTTTAAAAGATTTAAATCATTTTTAGGATTTATTTAATTATTTTGATTCAACATTATCCAAAACAGTGCTTGTCTCATCGTTCTGGTCAGTGACACATTTTAATTAACCATTTATAATTAACCTAATCATGATTAATTAGGGGTGGGCCCCACTGTCATTGGTTGATTAATTAACTAATAGTAGTTAGTTTAATTAGTTATTAGATTAATCTAACTATGATTAATTAGTTTAATTAATGGTTTAGTTTAATTAATCAAAATTAATTAAGTTAATTATTTAATTGTTTAATTATTATCATTTATTATTATTATTATTATTATTTATTAAAAAACATTCTAGAGGGAGGCCTAGTGGGTTTGGCCGCGGGTAACGGGCGAGCGAACCCGCCCGAACGGTCACGGGCGAAGGGGCGCGCCAAGGCGCCAGTGCCGGTTGCGGGAGATGGCCGCGGGGGGTGCGCGGCCGGCGGCCACGGCCGGCCGGAACAAGCGCGGCGAGGCGAGGGGACAAGGCGGCGCCGACAGCGGTGGGCGGCAGGGCAGGCGAGCGGAGGCCGCGGTCGGGCCGCAGCAGCGCGGCGGCAGGCGCGCGTGGGGGCGGACGGCAGCGCGGGCAGGGGCCAGACGCGCGGCAAGTTGCGAGGCTGCGACGGCGAGCGTCGGCGCGGGGCCGCAGTTGGAGGCGGCGGTGGGTACGAGCGACTGGAGAGAAGGCCGGAGGAGGCGCAGGCGGTTGAGGGCGCGGCCGCGGCAGCGAGCTCAGCGCGCGGGCGGCGATTGCGGGGCAGCGGCGTGCGGCTTGGCGCGACAGCGGGCACGCGCAACGGCACGCCGGGCGGGGCGAGGTCGCGGTGAGCGCACGCGAGCTCGGGCGCGGCGAGGCGACATGCAATAGGGAGGGGGGAGAAAAGGAGAGGGAGGTCGTGGCCTCACCGGCGGTGTAGGGACTAGGCAACGGGAGTCGAGGAGGAGGTGCGGCGTCGAGGAGGCGTTCCGGCTGGGTCCGACGACGACGCGAGGTGGTAGCGACGTTGATGGCGTCGAGCAGGCGTTGGGCCACGAGGGAGAGGGGACGGGGCCGCGAGGAGGACGACGATGAGGTGGTGGGGTGATGCTGGGGTTGGGCGCCAGCGGCGGGGCGCAAGACGACGCGGTCGCCGGTGTCCGCTGCCCCGATCTGGATCGGGGAGGAGGGGTGAAGAGGGAGCAAGGGGATCATAGGGAGTGGGGGAAGTGGAGGTGGGGATAGGGTTACGGGAGAGTGGGGGGCTTTGTAGGTGGGGGTGGTTGGGCAGTTCGGCTGGGCCAAGTTGGCCGAGTTGGCCGGGTGTTTCCTTTTTACTATTTTGTTTTACTTTTTCTTTTACTTATTTTTTTATTAGTAGTTTTCTATTTTATTCTCTATTTAATTTTGTTTTATAAAATACACATACAATACCTAAATTAGTGGTTATAATATACTATTGCCACAATAATTCTTATCCCAAAATAAAACAGTTTAATATTTTATAAAAATCGAAAGGCCCTTATTTGGTGGTTTTAACTACTATTTTATTTATTATATAGCCTTTAATTATATTATAAAGATGTGGATTCTCCACTGTCGGTGTCAAAACCGGCGGATCTCGGGTAGGGGGTCCCGAACTGTGCGTCTAAGACAGATGGTAACAGGAGGCAGGGGACACGATGTTTTACCCAGGTTTGGGCCCTCTTGATGGAGGTAAAACCCTACGTCCTGCTCGATTTATTCTTGATTATATGAGTATTACAAGAGTTGATCTACCACGAGATCAGAGAGGCTAAACCCTAGAAGCTAGCCTATGGTATGATTGTATGTTATCCTATGCACTAAAACCCTCCGGTTTATATAGACACCAGAGGGGGCTAGGGTTACACAAGGTCGGTTACAAAGGAGGAGATATACATATCCGTATTGCCTAGCTTGCCTTCCACGCCAAGTAGAGTCCCATCCGGACACGAGACGAAGTCTTCAATCTTGTATCTTCATAGTCCAACAGTCCGGCCAAAGGATATAGTCTGGCTGTCCAGAGACCCCCTAATCCAGGACTCCCTCAGTAGCCCCTGAACCAGGCTTCAATGACGATGAGTCCGGCACGCAGTGTTGTCTTCGGCATTGCAAGGCGGGTTCTTCTCCAATTTTCGAGTGTTCGTAAAGCAGTGTCTGGTCCCATAAATGTTCGGACCTCTTGGCTTCTGTGCCCAATAAGGGCTATCTCCCACGCGTTGAATGAATACGAGGCGCCAGGGCATTTTTACATTCGCCCCCCTAGCCAAACAAATAAATTGTCTATTAAAGGGATGTGGATTCTTAGATCCGATCCATACCATCCCCCCCAGCGAGAATCCATCAGAGCGCGTTTCGGGAGGATCCATTCCAGCATGGCCGACCTCCGCAGCTCCTCCTCCCTCCCCCGTAGCCCTAAGCCCGGTGATTGGGAGAGGTGTTCAGTCCCACACAGTCGATTGGTCGAACTGCAGACCAAGGGATTTCTCCCTCCGGAGTATATGGTGCCCGTCCGAGCCGGGCTCGCCACCTACAATGGCAGGGAGCAAGCGGAGAGCTTCCCCGACCCCTCTATGGGGGAGCGGGTATGCCTTGTCCCCTATCTATTGAGGGGACTCGGATTTCCAATTCATCCGTTCCTCTGCAGGCTCCTGGAGTTCTACGGCCTCCAATTACACAATTTCACCCCTGCCTCCATTCTACATATCGCCGGCTATGTTGCTCTCTGTGAGTTGTTCCTGGGCTGCGAGGCTCACTTCAAGCTGTGGAAAAGGCTATTTTGCCTCGTCCCTTGCACACAGAGGGGATCACTTTATCAAGTGGGCAGAGCCGAAATATGGCACATCGCTGGTACCGGATACCTGTCCGGTACCCCGAAGAAGTCGTCCGAAGACTGGCCTTCAGAATGGTTTTATATGGAGGACGTTCCCCTTCCGGACCCTGTTCGGCGGGGTCTTCGTAAGTTCAGCAATGCTCCTCTGAAGAAACGCCGAAGTTGGCGCCCACGGAGCCCCCAGGTGGAAGACAATGGAGAAGTCCTCTACCTGATGAACCGGATTAAAGCACTGGCTCAATCAGGATTGACAGTAATCGAAGTCATGTCAATTTGCATAATGCGGGGAATGCAACCACTTCAATATCGTGGGCACCCCTTGTGGTGTTTTAACGGGGCGGATGATGTCACCCGCTGCGGGCGTGAGGGTCCGGACAATGCTGCCACTTTAGCAAAAATTATGCCCGAATTGTTCAAGGGAGAGGAAGAGGAGTTCATCCGCATCAAGCCACGGGACGGATTCTCCATGTACAATCCTCCAAGCTGGGTAAGTTATATTTCCTTACTCCCATTTTTCCCGCATTATTTGTCGTAAGTATTCACCTTGCCACTTTGCGGCAGGAACTGCGAAAAGCCATAAAGGAGGTCAGCAGCCCTTCTCCACAACCAGAGGACCCTGACCGGGCCCTCGACTCCGGACTTGAAGAAGATCCGGTTATATTCGTGGAGCTGATAGACCAGCAATTCTATCAGTTAAGCTGTGATGATGCCATGGTGGCCATGACGGCCGACTATCCCGGACGGCTTCCCGCATCCCATGTAAGAAAACCAAAAAATCCCAACTCCAAAAACTAGGATCCCCTTTTAGACACTTCACCTACCATATACATATGGCATTTTCTATAGGGAAGGCATTCGAGACGCCCTGCCGAACCCGCAGCAACTCGCCAACAAGAGGCACCGAGGCCGAGAAGGCCAAAAAGGAAGGCGGTCAGGACGGAGACGCCGGCGCAAAGGTATAACAGAAACCCTGCTCTGTGGTTGTCGTCTTTCTCGAAATGTAATGACGCCCGTGCTTCTTTAATAGAAAAAACGCTCGCCGAAATGTGTCCGGCGATGTTAGTAATCACGCTTCCACTAGCTGGGCACCAGGACCGGACATAGAGGCGAAAGCCGATATGGGGCGGGCGCAGGATAATCTTCCTACAGAGGATGCAGATAGATTATCTGCCACGAATTCAGAGGTGGAAAGCGCCATGAATCATAGGCGCCGCCGGGCCGTACTTTGCGACACTTGTTTCTCACCAGAGGCATTTGATGCCTTCAATTATGGAGAGGCGTACCTCCGTGCTACTCAAAATGGTCTAGCCAGAGCCACAGGTGAGTATGTAAAGGACGTACGGGTAAGTAAATCTGACGATTATATGTATCAATAGCCCCTGAGACTTGAAATAGTTAGCAGAACTGATTTAAGGACCATCTTTATTGTCCAGGTTCTTACAGAGAAGAATACTCGGCTGTCACAAGAGCTGGAGGAATGCAAGGCCCAACTGCAGGCCGCTGCTGCCGCATTGAAGGAACCGAAAAAGTCCCCCGCTGGTAACATTTAAAGAATGATAGTTAACATATAGTGTGCGGCGTGGCTGCAGATCTAACAATAGATGTTGCAGATGAATCCGGAGGAAATCCAGAGAACCAGCACGTCGTGCGACAGCTACAGGCTGGCGAGCGCGTGCTGACTCAGGTGAGGCGGGAGAAAAACAATCTCCAAGACGCCAATACCAAGCTGAGCGTGGAACTAAAAGATGTTTGAGCCCAGCTTGCCGACTCCGAAAAGGAGAATAAGCGGCTTCGACGCGGCATTTTCAGTAAGTGCTTGAACGAATCCTTTGGAAGGAGTTCGGCGAAGAAGTCGACTAACAACGTTATGTCTGTAGGTATGGTGACGGGTCATCCCGCGGAGGAAATGCCCGGGTCTGCGGGTGATCTTCTATCCGAGCTCTCACAACTGCACGGACAAGTTCGGCAGGTGATGCAAGGTATTGCCCAGGCCTTATGGCCATCCATCTCCTTGCCAGAAGGCGTTGCAGAGCTTATGGAGAAGCTCAAAGGAGCATGGCGGTGCTTCCAATTATGGAAGATATCGGCCTGCCGTCAAGGTGCCAGGGAGGCCTGGGACATGGTGAAGACGCGGTATACCAAGACTAACCTGAATCACATGGCCGAGGTCGGACCTGTGGGGCCCGACGGGAAAGAGATCCCTGTTAGCTTAGTTTATGGGCAAGTAGAATTAGCCGCAAAGTATTCCCAACAGGATTGTAAGCTAGACCGCCTGTTGGATGGTATAGAAGAGGAATTTAGTCAGTCTGCATGACTATGTAATTAAAGTGACATGTATAATGCCTTCCAGCCGGATTGTAGATCATTTGTCATGGCAGACCTTTTTGCTTCAACCTCGGGACCCGATAGTCCGGAGTGTATCCGAATACCCGCTAAGTTATATAAGAACCGGGGTATGCATGGAGACCAGGCGTAGGGGTCATTAGTGCTTGAACAGACAAGTGCCCAACTAGTTATGTTATATTACATGGGTAGTAAGAAACATCTTCCAGGGAGAATAGTTCCGTTAAGGGTTCCTTTCCTTGGGTACGCATGCCCTAAAGTGCATGTCCGGACTGCGATAGGAAACACAGGAAAGAACATCTGGGGGCATATATGGAAAATAAATAAAAATCATCTTTTGTTCACCGACCGAATATCCCCTTAAGGACGCTAGCTTTCGGCTTCACCCAGTTTGAGGTACACATCCGGCTGACCCGGCAGTAACAATTGTAGAGGTGCTCCCCTTATGCCCTAGCCGAATTAACAGGAACGTAGGGCATAAATACAAGAGCCAGGCAACCCAGCTTGGCCAAAACTTAAGTCATATCGATGCATATAATGGCAAAAAAAGGTACATGCGGAAGTATAACACATGTGCGGGGCATGAGGCCCAGATAAATAATTTAAGCTTCTGTGAAAGAAGCCCCTAGGTATGATGAGCGCGGCTAGCGCATCTATAATGTGCGAGTGAGGCACAAGTTGGCCCTTGAAGGCCTAGAGAAAGAATAAAAGAAAGAAAGAAAGAAAAACAAGACATATAATGTATATGCAAAAAATGGACAGAGGAAGGGGACGAACATAGAGTCCGGCGCTAGGCGTAGAATCTTTGGAGCCTGGCCGCATTCCATGGGTTCGGCTCTAGTCGATTAGTCGATGCATCCCGCAGTCGGTACGCTCCATCGGTCAGAACTTGGTCAATAATGAAGGGACCTTCCCACTTGGGTTCGAGCTTGTTCTTTTTCTTATCCGGCAGGCGTAGAACTAGTTCACCAACGTTATAAGTTTTGGCCCGTACTTCTCTGCTTTGGTATCTGCGAGCCTGTTGCTGATAAAATGCGGAACGGGCTTTGGCTACGTCGCGCTCCTCCTCCAGGGTGTCCAGACTGTCCTGCCGATCGAGCTCGGCTTCTCTTTCTTCGTACATGCACACTCGAGGTGAGTCATGAATTATGTCACAGGGCAAGACTGCCTCTGCGCCGTACACCATAAAGAAGGGTGTATATCCGGTACTACGATTCGGCGTGGTTCGTAGCCCGCAGAGTACGGAGTCGAGCTCCTCTACCCAGTGCGTGTTAGACTCCGTTAAGAAACGCACTAATCTGGGTTTAATGCCGCTCATTATAAGACCGTTTACTCGCTCAACTTGGCTGTTGGTTTGTTGATGATAGACTGAAGCATAATCGAGCTTGATGCGCATTTTGCTGCACCAGAGTTTCACCTCATCGGTAGTGAAGTTCGTGCCATTGTCAGTTATGATGCTGTGGGGGACGCTATAACGGTGTACGACCCCGGATATGAAGTCTATCACTGGTCCGAATTCGGCTGTTTTAACAGGTTTGGCCTCTATCCATTTGGTGAATTTATCCACCATGACCAGTAAGTATTTTTTCTTGTGGGTTCCCCCTTTAAGGGGTCCAACCATGTCAAGCCCCCAGATCGTGAAGGGCCACGTAATGGGGATTGTTTGGAGGGCGGTGGATGGCATGTGGCTTTGATTTGCAAAGAGCTGGCAACCGGCGCAACGTTGGACCAAGTCCTGTGCATCTACCCGGGCCGTTGGCCAATAGAATCTTGTATGGAAGGCCTTGCTTACAAGAGCCCGGGCTGCAGCATTGTGGGAGTCCTGGATTAGGGGGTCTCTAGACAGCTGGACTATCTCCATTGGCCGGACTGTTAGACTATGAAGATACAAGATTGAAGACTTTGTCTCGTGTCCAGATGGGACTCTACTTGGCGTGGAAGGCAAGCTAGGCAATACGGATATGGATATCTCCTCCTTTGTAACCGACCTTGTGTAACCCTAACCCTCTCCGGTGTCTATATAAACCAGAGGGTTTTACTCCATAGGACACAACAACTACAACATACAATCATACCATAGGCTAGCTTCTAGGGTTTTAGCCTCTCTGATCTCGTGGTAGATCTACTCTTGTACTACCCATATCATCAATATTAATCAAGCAGGACGTAGGGTTTTACCTCCATCAAGAGGGCCCGAACCTGGGTAAAACATCGTGTCCCCTGCCTCCTGTTATCATCCGCCTTAGACGCACAGTTCGGGACCCCCTACCCGAGATCCGCCGGTTTTGACACCGACATTGGTGCTTTCATTGAGAGTTCCTCTGTGCCGTCGCCAGAAGGAAGGATGTATCGTCTCGTCTTTAAAGACGGTACTATTGTTGGGGGAGCTTTGGCTGTCGGCCAAACTCTCCGGCTAGGCGGGTTCATCATGACCGCCTGTTCGGCCGCCGCGCCGACGATGAATTCCCGGGTCATCGAAAATAGCCTCCACGTCAAATCGGCACTTGCTGAACAGATGGATCCAATGGAGCTCTCCTCCTTAAACGAGCTCTTGGATCGCATCGCCGCCTTGGGAGTCGCTATGGACTATGATCGGATTGGGCTTAAACCCGATCAAAGGGAGATTAACTCTCCACCGGTCACCCATCATATTGCAGTGGTGGAGGAACAATGCGGCGACCTTTCCTCCTAAGGACCAAATATGCCCGGATTCCTGATCTCTTCGAGCCGGACACCCGTTCGCGGGAGGACAACACCCAATCCCTGAACTTAGAGTCAGGCAGCAGGCCAGGATTATCGGGTCACACCCCAGAACCGGAACTTTCAAAATTGGAAATTCCTCGGCCCCTGGATCCCAGATCAGGTGAGGGTTCGGATTCAATTCCACCCACGCACCCAAACATAAGTGATCTTTCCCACATCAGGCAAGAGCCCCAGGAAACAGTACATCACTATTGGGCCAGATTCCTCCTTGCGATGAACAAGGTTAAGGACTGTCGCGAGGAAGACGCAATCCTATTTTTCTGCAAGAATTGCACGGACAAGGGAATCCTTAATGCCATAAATCGCCGTGAGATAACACGCTTCGCTGACTTGGCGTCCATAGTACGAAAGTACTGTGCGATGGAAAGTGCCTGGAAAACCGAAGTAAACTTTTGGGATAATCCGGCCCTGAATACAAACCCAGTCCGAAACAAAAGGGTGCATTATCACAATACACCCGGGTCAACTATCAAAACGCAAAAACCCTCTACAGGGTATGGAACCGTACTGGAAGGATGGCTCAATGGACCCTGCAAAATTCATAGTACAGCGGATACAATACCAACACACAGCCTTAGAGCATGTTGGATACTTCGGCAGGTGGCCAAAAGTGGTGAGGATCTTCTTATCCCACAAACCATGGAGCACCATCCAGTGGATAACAATACGGTGTTAACAGTGTTCGAGACCTTTGCGTCAAATAACAGGCGCAAGCGAACACTCCGCAGCATGGACGAAATCTGTCACGTAGCAGAAACAAATCCAGAAGCTAACTGGATGCGTGGCGGCTCTAAGCTGCTTTATCTCCCGCTTGGGAGAACAGGCTTTACCCCTTTATCGCCTCCTTCGGCGTACCGAACACTTCGAGTGGACGAACGCAGCCACAGCCGGATTGGAAGAAATAAAGGCCATTCTGGCAACCAACCCGATCCTGGCCACACCAAACATCGGCGAACCAATGATGTTGTACATTGCGGCAACTCATCAAGTTGTAAGCGCGATGCTCATTGTCGAACGGGAAGCGGACGGACACAAATTCCCTCTTCAAAAGCCGGTATACTATGTATCCACTGTCCTCAGTCCATGCAAATCACGGTACCCGCATTACCACAAAATAGCATATGCGGTATTCATGGCATCGTGGAAACTGCGACACTACTTTCAAGAGTGTTCGATTACAGTAGCCTCGGAAGTGCCACTTAATGATATTATCAACAACCGCGACGCTACAGGCCGGATTGCCAAATGGGCTATTGAGATCCTCCCATTCGACATAACATACAAACCTCGCCGAGCCATTAAATCGCAAGTACTGGCCGACTTCGTCGCCGAATGGATGGAGGCCGAACTCCCTAAAGAGTACGACACATACTCCAATTGGATCATTCACTTTGACTGTTCTAAAATGCTAGCCGGTCTAGGGGATGGCGTCGTCCTGACGTCCCCAACCGGAGATACCGTTCGGTACATAGTACAAATATTGTATACAGATTCCAACAATGCAGCCGAATACGAAGCTCTATTGCATGGTCTTCGGATGACGGTCTCCATGGGCATTCAACGCCTGGAGGTGCGTGGGGATTCAAACCTCGCAATATCCCAAATAAACGGAGATTTCAACGCCAAGGATCCAAAAATGGCGGCCTATCGAAATGCCGTCCTAAAAATGTCAGCTCGGTTCGAGGGACTCAAATTTCATCATGTGGCTCAGGAAAACAATCAGGCGGCGGATATCCTCGCCCGCATCAGCGCAAAATGCGACACGGTCCCCCCTAACATATTTCTGGAGAGGCTCTTCAAGCCATCCGTAGCATGGGAAGGGGAAACCGGTAATAACAGTCCGGACCTGGCCAAAATACCCGATACCGAACTCTCTGACACAATCGGAGGCTCCGCCACCAAAATAACACCTTCAGCCCACGAAATAATGGCCATTATTTCCCCGTGGACAGAACCATCCCTGGCCTACCTAACTAGACAGGAACTTCCGGAGGACCAAAATGAGGCACGCTGCATAGTGCGGCGATCCAAGGCCTACAGGGTCCATGAGGGAGAATTGTACAAGAAAAGCACTACCGGAGTCCTTCAAAGGTGCATCTCCAAAGAGGAAGGGCGGAATCTTTTGGCAGAAATTCACGCCGGACTCGGCGGTCATCACGCCGCAGCCCGGGCTCTTGTAAGCAAGGCCTTCCGTACAGGATTCTATTGGCCAACGGCTCGGGCAGATGCACAGGACTTGGTCCAACGTTGTGCCGGTTGCCAGCTTTTTGCAAATCAAAGCTACATGCCACCCACCGTCCTCCAAGCAATCCCCATTACATGGCCCTTTGTGGTCTGGGGGCTTGACATGGTTGGACCCCTTAAAGGGGGAACCCACAAGAAAAACTACTTATTGGTCATGGTGGATAAATTCACCAAATGGATAGAGGCCAAACCGGTTAAAACAGCTGAATCCGGACCGGTGATAGATTTCATATCCGGGGTTGTACACCGTTATGGCGTCCCCCACAGCATCATCATTGATAATGGCACGAACTTCACGGCCGACGAGGTAAAACTCTGGTGCAGCAAAATGGGCATCAAGCTCGATTATGCCTCAGTCTATCACCCACAAACCAACGGTCAAGTCGAGCGAGCAAACGGTCTTATAATGAGTGGCATTAAACCTAGATTAGTGCGTTCCTTAACGGAGTCTAACACGCACTGGGTAGAGGAGCTCGACTCTGTACTCTGGGGGCTGCGGACCACGCCGAATCGTAGTACCGGATATACACCCTTCTTTATGGTGTACGGCGCAGAGGCAGTCTTGCCCTGTGACATAATTCATGACTCACCTAGAGTGCGCATGTACGAAGAAAGAGAAGCCGAGCTCGATCGGTAGGACAGTCTGGACACCTTGGAGGAGGAGCGCAACGTAGCCAAAGCCTGTTCCGCATTTTACCAGCAACAGGCTCGCAGATACCAAAGCATAGAAGTACGGGCCAAAACTTATAATGTTGGCGAACTAGTTCTACGCCTGCCGAATAAGAAAAAGAACAAGCTCGAGCCCAAATGGGAAGGTCCCTTCATTATTGACCAAGTTCTAACCGGTGGAGCGTACCGACTGCGGGATGCATCGACTAGTCGACTCGAGCCGAACCCATGGAACGCGGCCAGGCTCCGAAGATTCTACGCCTAGCACTGGACTCTATGTTAGTCCCCTCCCTTTGTCCATTTTTTTCACAAATACATTATCTGTCTTGTTTTCCTTTCTTTCTTTCTTTTCTTATTTCTCTAGGCCTTCATGGGTCACCTTGTGCCCTGTTTGCACACTACAGATGCGCTAGCCGCACTCTTTATACCTGGGGGCTTCTTTCACAGAAGCTTAAATTATTTATCCGGGCTTCATGCCCAACACATGTGTTCTACTTCCGCATGTACCTTTTTTCACCATTATATGCATTGATATGACTTAAGTTTTGGCCAAGCTGGGTTGCCTGGCTCTTGTATTTATGCCCTACATTCCCGTTAATTCGGCTAGGGCATAAGGGGAGCACCTCTGTGATTGTTACTGCCGGGTCAGCCGGATGGGTACCTCAAACTGGGTGAAGCCGAAAGCTAGCGTTCTTAAGGGAATATTCGGTCGGTGAACAAAAGATGATTTTTATTTATTGTCCATATCTGCCCCTAGATGCTTTTTCTGCGTTTCTTATCGCAGTCCGGACATGCACTTTAGGGCATGCTTACCCAAGGAAAGGAACCCTTAACGGAACTATTCTCCCTGAAAGATGTTTCTTACTACCCATGTAATATAACATAAATAGTTGGACACTTATATGATAAAGCACTAATGACCCCTACGCCTGGTCTCCACGCATACCCCGGTTCTTATATAACTGAGCAGGTATTCGGAGTCACTCCGGACTATCGGGCCCAGAGGTTGAAGCGAAAAGGTCCGCAACGACAAATGAACTACAATCCGGCTAGAAGGCATTATACATGTCACTTTCATTACATAGTCATGCAGACTAACTAAACTCCTCTTCTATACCATCCAATAGGTGGTCTAGCTTACAATCCTGTTGGGAATACTTTGCGGCTAATTCTACTTGCCCATAAACTAAGCTAACGGGGATCTCTTTTCCGTCGGGCCCCATAGGTCCGACCTCGTCCATGTGATTTGGGTTTGCCTTGGTATACCGAGTCTTCACCATCGCCCAGGCCTCTCTGGCACCCTGTCGGCAGGCCGATATCTTCCATAATCGGAGGCGCCGCCGTTGTAACACCCCGGATGTTATTTACCTTATGTGTACTCCAACTCTTGCCGTTTCCGGCCTCAGTTATTTTATTTTCCTCGGTGTCGGGTTTTTGTCTTCGTGTGTTCTTGCCTTTTTCATGCATCTCATATCATGTCGTCATGTGCATTGCATTGCATACGTTTTTGTCTCATGCATCCGAGCTTTTTCCCTGTTGTCCGTTTTGCCTTCCGGCGCTCCTATCTCCTCTGGTGGTCCTTTCTACCTCTTTTCGTGTGTGGGGGTTAAACATTTCCGGATTGGACTGAGACTTTCAAGCGGCCTTGGTTTACTACCGGTAGACCGCCTGTCAAGTTTCGTACCATTTGGACTTCCTTTGATACTCCAACGGTTAACCGAGGGATCGAAAAGGCCTCGTGAGTGTTGCAGCCCAACACCCTTCCAATTTGTCCCAAAACCCACAAAAAACCTTTCATCATCTAGAGTGTTCGATCACGATCGCGTGGCCGCAAACCGTGCTCAATTTGGAGCCTCCTAGCTCCTCCTACCTATAAAACTAGGTCTTCCCCGAAATTTTTGGGTCTTCCCTACCCTAAATCTAGATCCTCTCCCTCTTGCCGCGCTGGACACGTCCGGTCCGGCCGGACACCACCGCACCGCCGCCCCGCACCAGTGGCATCCTGCCACATGGCACCGCTGCCCTCCTCCGCCGCGAGGCCCGCTCGGCCCGAGCCGGGCCCCCGGGCCCAACATCCCCCGCCGCCGTCTTCCTCCCGTCCGGCCGCCCGAAGCGCCCGGCGCCGCCGCCCGCCATCTCCGACCACCCGCGCCGCCGCCTCGGCTCACCGCCCGCCAGCGCCAACTCCGGCCAGCCGCGCCCCGCTGCCCGCGCCGGCGACCGCGTCGGCCAGCTCCGACGTCCTCCTCCCGCTCCACTCCGGCGGCTCCACCGCCCGGATCCGGTACCAAGCTCCAAGTCCGGCGACCTCCAACCTCCACCTCCGGCGAACCTCGAAAGTCGTGCTCCGGTGAATAGTACACGCGCCAGATCCGATCCAGATCTGAGGGTTGACCTAATTCTTTTGACCTAATCCCCTTATTTTTTTGCAATCTTTGGCATGTCATAACTCTCTCATCGTAGATCCGATTCGCGCGTGTAGCATATCAAAATGTTTGTCTCGACGAGTACATCATTTCATATCATTGCATCATTTTAATTTGAGCTCATCTTGAGGCCCGAAATGCTGTTGGAAGAGGGCTATGTGATAATTTTGTCAGATCTGTTTCAACAAATAGCTATTTGTCATTTTTGCCATGATTAATGTGTGCATGATATGATCCTGAGCTCTACATGAGTTTTGTTATATGCCATACCATCTTTACAGAGGTGCATTCCATTTGTTTTTGTGATATTTGTGATGACTAGCACAAGCTTGCAAAGTAGCATAATCGGTAATGCTGATTTCAGGGACTTAGAATTTCACTAAGTCCTTGTTCCGTTTTTGTCGGTATGCCATATGTTCATGTTGTTTCCTAGTGATCCGTGCCTCTTTTGAGGATGATCAGTAAGGATGTTTTGTTAAAATTGTGGTGCTCTATCCATCCATGTCTTTGTTTGCATTTATGGATCACCCTAGCTTGAGTCAATCGAGCTCTACTTTTGCTATAAAGTGAATCCTGGCAGATTGTTGACATGTTTACCGATTTTGCCGAGGATGTTGCTATTGATCCGTGCATGCTATGTTTTTTTTCTTTCCATATCTAGCTCCTATGCCATGTCTTCTTGATGGGTGTATGCTTAGTTTGTCATGCCATGCTCTGTAGTGAGTGCATCGAGCTCGTAAACATGCCTACTCGTTAACTGATTTGCATGCTCCAGTTTTTCACTAAGTCTGAATCTGTTTATGTTTTTGCCATGTTCACATGCTTCCAATTGTATTTTCTGATCCCTTTTGGCTCAAGGTCACTAAGGGACATTTGTTAAGTGCTTTGAGTATCTTCATGCCATGCCTTTCTTGTCCATGTTAAGTTCCTGCAGCATGTACTTTTCATGCTCTAAAGTGTGCTTCCTGATGATAAATTCCAGACTTGTGTTAATTTCATTAAGTCTGAAACCTGTTATCATTTGCACTTTTGCCATGCTTGTTTGAACCTGTTAATGGATGAATTAGCCGTATCTCAGTGTTCATCTTTTGTCAAGCTTCATGAGTGGATCCCTGCCATATATTTTGTTGTCATGTTTGAGTGTTGTAGCATATTTATCTTGATGCATTTAGTTGGTCACTTGCTGATTATCGCAGACCGGTGCCATATTTGTTTTGCTTGTCATTTCCAAACTGTGCATCCGATTTCGGTGATCTTTATGTCGATTTCAACCGAAATCACCTCACCTTTTCAGTGGCACTCTTGGATATCCAAGTTGAGTCCAGGTTCAATCATTCCTTGTCAAATCTTGCATATGCATCGCATACCGCATACCGCATCCCGCATATCACACCATGTTTGCATCATGTTGTTTGAGCATTGCACGTGGTTGATTGTGTTCTATTTGCTTGTTGTTCTTGTTTTGATAGAGCCGGGAGACGAGTTCGTGAACGAGGAGCCCGTTGAGTTCGCTTATGAGGATCAAGTCAACTCTGACAACTTTGCAGGCAAGATGACCATACCCTCGAAATCACTTCTATCTTTGCTTGCTAGATGCTCGCTCTTTTGCTATGCCTATGCTATGATACCTACCACTTGCTTATCATGCCTCCCAAATTGCCATGTCAAACCTCTAACCCACCATGTCCTAGCAAACCATTGATTGGCTATGTTACCGCTTTGCTCAGCCCCTCTTATAGCGTTGCTAGTTGCAGGTGAAGATTGGAGATCGTTCCTTGTTGGAACATTGTTTATTATTGGGATATCACCTTATTATCTTGTTTATCTTAATGCATTTATATACTTGGTAAAGGGTGGAAGGCTCGGCCTTTTGCCTAGTGTTTTGTTCCACTCTTGCCGCCCTAGTTTCCGTCATATCGGTGTTATGTTCCCGGATTTTGCGTTCCTTACGCGGTTGGGTTATAATGGGAACCCCTTTATAGTTCTCCTTGAATAAAACTCCTCCAGCAATGCCCAACCTTGGTTTTACCATTTTCCACCTAGCCTCTTTTTCCCTTGGGTTTCCGGAGCCCAAGGGTCATCTTATTTAAACCCCCCTGGGCCAGTGCTCCTCTGAGTGTTGGTCCGAACTGGGCAGCCTGCGGGGCCACCTTGGGGAAACTCGAGGGTTGGTTTTACTCGTAGCTTGACCTATCTGAGTGTGCCCTGAGAACGAGATATGTGCAGCTCCTATCGGGATTTGTCGGCACATTCGGGCGGTGTTGCTGGACTAGTTTTACCATTGTCGAGGATGTCTTGTAACCAGGATGCCGAGTCTGATCGGAATGTCTCGGGAGAAGGAATATCCTTCGTTGACCGTGAGAGCTTGTGATGGGCTAAGTTGGGACTCCCCTGTAGGGATTTGAACTTTCGAAAGCCTTGCCCGCGGTTATGGGCAGATGGGAATTTGTTAATGTCCGGTTGTAGATAATATGAAACTTAACTTAATTAAAATGAATCAACCGCGTGTGTAACCGTGATGGTCTCTTCTCGGCGGAGTCCGGGAAGTGAGCACAGTGTTGGAGTAATGCTTGACGTAGGTCGTTCTAGGATCACTTCTTGATCATAGTTATTCGTCCGTGCTTTGCCTTCTCTTCTCGCTCTCATTTGCGTATGTTAGCCACCATATATGCTAGTCGCTTGCTGTAGCTCCACATCATACATTGCCTTACCTATAAGCTTAAATAATCTTGATCGCGAGGGTGCGAGATTGTTGAGTCCCCGTGACTCACAGATTACTTCCAAACCAGATGCAGGGACCGATGATACCGTTCCAGATGATGCGCTTGAGCTCAAGTGGGAGTTCGATGAAGACTCTCGTCGTTACTACGTGTCTTTCCCAGATGATCAGTAGTGGTGCCCAGTTGGGGCGATCGGGGACTTTGTCGCATGTGGGGGTTGATCTTTATTTTGGTACCGTAGTCGGACCATGAGTGTATTGGATGATTGTAATGTTATTCATGTATTTGTGTGACGTGGCGAGTGTAAGCCAACTATGTATCCTTTCCCCTTTTATCTATTTACATGGGTTGTTGTGAAGATTACCTTACTTGCGACATTGCTTTCAATGCGGTTATGCCTCTAAGTCGTGCTTCAACACATAGGAGATATAGCCGCATCGAGGGCGTTACAAGTTGGTAATCAGAGCCTTCCCCGACCTTAGGAGCCCCCTGCTTGATCGAATCGTTGGCGTTGTTGAGTCTAGAAAAATGTTTCGAGTCATTTAGGATTATATATATCGAAGAGTTTAGGAATTCTTTTTACTCCCCAGTCCCTTCATCGCTCTGGTAAGGCATCCTGACGTAGAGTTTTGACTCTTCTCTTCTCAAATTTCACTAATTTTTTTTAGGATCACACGGGTATCTTGTAATCGTTCCGATCGATTTGTGACGTGAACATTGTTCTTGGTGCCTCCTGTCATTTAGGGGTTGTGGCAGTGTCCCGGGGAGTTGAGCTCCGAGGTGTTGTCGTCACAATTTTATCGTTGAGATTCTGGAATACCCGAGTTTCGCCGACATCGAAAATCTCTTTTATGCAGTTGTTGGTGAGATAACCTCGACGCCACCCAGTACTGAGGCGGGAGTTCGGGAGTATTGCCATAACTTGTATAACGGATGCTTTTCGAAGGTTGAGGTAGATGGTTTCCGAAGTTTTTCTCGGTTATGTGTTGAAGGATGGATACAGCTGGATGTAGGATTTGCTAGATTTGGGTGAGATATTATGCTTCCCCTGTATCCCCAACACCTGATTGCATAACCGGAAAGGTTCCGGAATTTCATAGGTGGGAATTCTTGTAGCTCTAGTCCTTCTTCCACGGATATTTGGTTTGGGATTGGGTAATCCTCACCAAGTATTCGTTCTTGTTCGTACCTTGTTGGTTTTATTCTTCTACCTCAATTCTAAGTGGCTTCTCAATTTATGGAAATGTGACCATTTTGATTGGAATGCATTCGTTCATTTGGTTCGGATGTGAAGACTATATGTTGCAATTTCAACCCGTTTGATTCAGCTTAAATATTTGTCTGTCAATGTGCTAACGGATGTCAACCTCTTCAGGATGGCTCCTCCAACGCGCACGACTCCGAATCCTAATCCTCCACCACCACCTCCACCTCCGGAGGCATGGCAAGTTGTGATGGCCGCTACCAATGCAAACACGCAGCTGATCATGCAACTTCTTCAAGAGCACAACCAAGGGAACCAGGGCCAGGGAAACAATCAGAATCAGTTTGCTACACTCAACAGTTCCTTGCTAACCATCCAAAGACCTTCAGGAATTGTGTTGAGGCAACAGATGCTGATGATTGGGTCGTGGACATATGCAAGCATTTCGAATGCAGTAACGTCAGGCCTGAGGACTTTGTCAAGTTCGCCTCCTTCCAACTCAAAGACCAAGCTGCAGAATGGTTTCAGCAGTACAAAGATTCCAGAGGAGGCCGTGTGATTACCTGGGATGAATTCCGTCAAGACTTCAAAGCTCATTATATTCCTTAGAGTGTGGTTGAAAGCAAGCGTGAGGAATTCCGCAACCTGAAGCAAGGCTCTATGTCTGTTTACGAGTACAACAAAATGTTTCAGAAGCTCGCCCGTTTTGCTAAGCAAGACGTCCCTGACGAGAAGATCATGATTTACTAGTTCAAGGGTGGTCTCAAAGAAGAAATCCAGCTAGCTCTCGTCCTCTTTGAGCCCAAGAGGTACGATGAGTTTTACAACATGGCAATGAAGCAAGAGACTGCTCAACTGAAGTGCGATGCTTCCAAGAAGCGAGTCAGAGATGCAACTCCTTCTTCCTCTACTCAAGTGGTTAAGTAGCAAAAGTATTGGCTTCCTCCTCCTCCGTTCCGTTAGCCTTATCAGCAGAAGAGCAAAGGTGGCAGTGGATCTTCCCACCCACCCAACCCTGGCTTTTAGAACAAGACTTCGTCTCAAGCTCCAAGATCAAGTGCTCCGTATCACCGTCCTCTTTCAGAGGTCACGTGCAACAAGTGCCAACAGAAGGGTCACTATGCCAACAAATGCTTCAATCAGAGGCGTCTCCCTCCTCCTCCTCCTGTGAGATCGGCAAGTACCGTAGTGGTCAAGCATAACCCCAAGCATGCCAAGGCAACTTGATGAATGCTGCTCAGGCAGAGGACTCGTCAGATGTCATCATGGGTAACCTTCCCGTTAACGATGTTCCTGCAAAAGTACTTTTTGATACTGGTGCATCGCATTGTTTCATGTCAAAGCCATTTTTTGCCAAGAATGAATTCGTTTCTTCTCATTTGGGCAAACAAATGGATATCGTTTCTCCTGGCAAACGTTTGAGTGCAAGTTTGGAGGTTCCAGATGTTACTATCACGTTGGGCGATTACAAGTTTCTTTCTTCTCCAATGGTCCTTGGTAACCCGGATATTGATCTTATTCTTGGAATGGAATGGCTTTCTAAGCACAAGGCTCAGCTTGATTGTGCAGCCAGGCAGATTCAATTGACTCATTCGTCTAAGGATGTAATTGTCTTTGCCGCTCGGGATAATACCATCCGTCTGTTTTCTCTCAATGAGAAGGATGAACTGGATGCCATCTCTCAAATTCCGGTCGTTTGCGAATATCAAGACGTCTTTCCAGAAGAGCTTCCAGGAATGCCTCCGCACCAGCTAGTTGAATTTGTCATTGATCTTGAGCCTGGCACGGAACCTGTTTGCAAACGTCCTTACAAGCTGGGACCTAAAGAGTTGAAGGAGCTGAAGAAGCAACTCGATGAACAAGAGCGTATGGGTCTCATCTGACCTAGTTCTTCTCCGAGTTCTTTTTGTGAAGAAGAAGGATGGAACAGACCGACTTTGTGTTGACTACCGTCCATTGAACAAGAAGACTATAAAGAACAAGTACCCACTTCCCAACATCAACGAGCTGTTTGAACAACTCAAAGGTGCTCAAGTATTCTCCAAGCTTGATCTCCATATGGGCTATCACCAGATTCGAATTTGTGAGCAAGATATCCCCAAGACAGCATTCAGAACAAGCTATGGTTCATATGAATACACTGTCATGTCTTTTGGCCTCGTCAACGTTCCTCCGACTTTCTCTCGCATGATGAACTTCATCTTCAACCCCTACACAAATGATTTCATCTTGGTCTACCTCGATGACATTTTGGTTTTTTCCAAGAACAAGGAAGATCATGCCAAGCATTTGCGTTTGGTGCTGGATAAGCTCAGAGAACATCAGTTCTACGCCAAGTTTTCAAAGTGTGAGTTTTGGCTCGATGAGGTTCTCTATCTTGGGCATATCATCTCTACCAAGGGCATAGCGGTGAATCCCGAGAAGGTGTCTGCAATTGTGAATTGGGAACCACCTCAGAACATGAAGCAACTCTGCAGCTTCCTTGGGCTCGCAAGCTATTGTCGAAGGTTCATTGAGAACTTTTCAAAGATCGCGAAGCCTCTTTCCAACCTTCTCCAGAAGCACGTCAAGTACGTTTGGTCTCCTGAATGTGACATCGCTTTCAACACCCTGAAAGAGAAATTAGTCACTGCTCCAGTTTTGACTCCTCCTGATGAATCCAAACCTTTCGAGGTCTTCTGTGATGCCTCTCTTCAAGGTCTTGGTGCAGTGTTGGTGCAAGAGAAGAAAGTTGTGGCCTATACCTCTCGCCAGTTGAAGCCCAATGAGAAGAACTACCCCACTCACAACCTCGAGTTGGCGGCAGTTGTGCATGCTCTTTTAACTTGGAGACATCTCTTATCGGGAAGAAAAGTGGACATCTTCACTGACCACAAGAGTCTCAAGTACATCTTCACTCAGCCTAATCTCAACCTCAGGCAGACTCCTTGGGTCGAAATGATTCAAGAGTATAATCCAAGTATCGAATATACTCCAGGCAAGGCCAATGTAATTGCTGACGCTTTGAGCAGCAAGGCTTACTACAACAGTTTAATTCTCAAGCCTTACCAACCCGAGCTTTGTGAAGCTTTCCGCAAACTCAATCTGCAAGTTGTTCCTCAAGGTTTCCTCGCCAACCTTCAAGTCTCTCCTACTTTGGAAGATCAGATTCGCGAGGCTCAAGTTCTTGATGCTATGGTGAAGAAGGTGAAGATTGGGATTGCCAAGAGTCAATCCAAGTACAAGTGCTATCGCCTTGATGACAAGGATACTCTCTTCTTCGAGGATCGCATTGTGGTGCCTAAAGGTGACCTTCGTAAAGTCATTATGAACGAGGCTCACAATTCACTCCTCTCTATCCACCCTGGAAGTACAAAGATGTACCATGACCTCAAGCAGGCGTATTGGTGGACTCAAATGAAGCGTGAGATTGCTCAGTTCGTGAATGAATGTGATGTCTGCAGAAGAGTGAAGGTAGAACACCAACGACCAGCTGGTCTCCTCGAACCTCTTGCCATTCCAGAATGGAAGTTTGACCACATTGAGATGGACTTCGTGACGGGATTTCCAAAGTCCAAGCGTGGCAATGATGCTATATTCGTTGTCATCGACAAACTCACTAAAGTGGCTCATTTCCTGCCTATCAAAGAGTCTATCACAGCAGCTCAATTGGCAGAGCTTTATACCTCTCGGATTGTCTCTCTGCACGGCATTCCGCAGTTGATATCTTCAGATCGTGGCAGCATCTTTACCTCCAAGTTTTGGGATTCTTTTCAGAAGGCCATGGGCACCAACATCCGTTTCAGCACAGCTTTTCATCCTCAAACTAGCGGTCAAGTCGAGCGTGTCAATCAAATCCTTGAAGATATGCTCAGGGCTTGCGTTATCTCTTTCGGTATGAAGTGGGAAGATTGTCTTCCATATGCTGAGTTCTCCTACAACAACAGCTTCCAAGCGAGTTCGGGCAAGGCCCCATTTGAAATTCTCTATGGCAGGAAGTGCCGTACTCCTCTTAACTGGTCAGAGACTAGTGAGCGCCAACTTCTTGGCAATGACTTGATCACAGAGGTAGAAGAGATGTGCAAAGTCATTCGTGATAACCTCAAAGCAGCGCAATCGCGCCAGAAGAGCTACTATGATAGTAAGCATCGTGATTTAGCTTTCGAGATCGGAGGCCATGTTTACCTCCGCGTCTCTCCAATGAAAGGTACCTGTCGCTTCGGTATCAAAGGGAAGATTGCCCCTAGATACGTGGGTCCTTTCAAGATCATCAACAAGAGAGGCGATCTTGCCTATCAACTCGAGCTTCCCTCCAACTTTGCAAACGTGCACAACGTGTTCCATGTCTCTCAGCTCCGCAAGTGCTTCAAGACTCCCGACCGCACCATCAACTTCGAAGACATATCTCCAAGAAGACCTTTCTTATCATGAGCACCCCATTGCTATCCTTGAAGAAACTGAGCGCAAGACTCACAATAAGTCAATCAAATTCCTCAAAGTCAAGTGGCCACACCATTCCGACCGTGAAGCCACCTGGGAACATGAGGATCACCTCCGTTCTGAGTACCCGGAGTTTTTCCAGTCCTAGATCTCGGGACGAGATCCTTTCGTAGTGGTGGAGTGTTGTAACACCCCGGATGTTATTTACCGCATCTGTACTCAAACTCTTGCCATTTCTTGTTGGGGAACGTTGCAGAAAATTAAAATTTTTCCTACGGTTTCACCAAGATCCATCTATGAGTTCATCTAAGCAACGAGTCTAGGGAGGGAGTTTGCATCTACATACCACTTGTAGATCGCGTGCGGAAGCTTGCAAGGTGATGATGTAGTCGTACTCGACGTGATCCAAATCACCGATGACCAGCGCCAAACGGACGGCACCTCCGCGTTCAACACACGTACGGAACATCCACGTCTCCTCCTTCTTGATCCAGCAAGGAAGGGAGGAGAGGTTGAGGGAGATGGCACCAGCAGCAGCACGACGGCGTGGTGTTGATGGAGCTGCAGTACTCCGGCAGAGCTTCGCTAAGCACTATGGAGGTGGAGGAGGTGTTGGGGAGGGAGAAGGAGGCAACCAAAGGCCAGGGCGTTCAGGTATGAAGTCCCTCCTCTCCCCCACTATATATAGGGGTGCCAAGGGGGGGTGGCCGGCCCTAGGAGATCCAATCTCCTAGGGGGTGCGGCGGCCAAGGGGGGTTTTCCCTCCCCCCAAGGCACCTAGGAGGTGCCTTACCCTCCTAGGACTCTTGCCCCCTTAAACCCTAGGCGCATGGGCCAATGTGGGGCTGGTGCCCTTGGCCCATTAGGCCAAGGCGCACCCCCCTACAGCCCATGTGGCCCCCCGGGACAGGTGGACCCACCCGGTGGACCCCCGGGACCCTTCCGGTGGTCCCGGTACAATACCGATAACCCCGAAACTTGTCCCGATGCCCGAAACAGGACTTCCCATATATAAATCTTTACCTCCGGACCATTCCGGAACTCCTCGTGATGTCCGGGATCTCATCCGGGACTCCGAACAACATTCGGGTTACTGCATATACATATCCCTATAACCCTAGCGTAACTGAACCTTAAGTGTGTAGACCCTACGGGTTCGGGAGACATGCAGACATGACCGAGACTCTCTCAGTCAATAACCATCAGCGGGATCTGGATACCCATGATGGCTCCCACATGCTCCTCGATGTTGTCATCGGATGAACCACTATGTCGAGGATTCGATCAAACCCTGTATGCAATTCCCTTTGTCAATCGGTACGTTACTTGCCCGAGACTCGATCGTCGGTATCCCAATACCTTGTTCAGTCTCGTTACCGGCAAGTCACTTTACTCGTACCGTAATGCATGATCCCGTGTCCAACACCTTGGTCACATTGAGCTCAATATGATGATGCATTACCAAGTGGGCCCAGAGATACCTCTCCGTCATACGGAGTGACAAATCCCAGTCTCGATCCGTGTCAACCCAACAGCTACTTTCGGAGATACCTGTAATGCACCTTTATAGTCACCCAGTTACGTTGTGACGTTTGGTACACCCAAGGCACTCTTACGGTATCCGGGAGTTACACGATCTCATGGTCGAAGGAAGAGATACTTGACACTTGCAAAGCTCTAGCAAAACGAACTACACGATCTTTTATGCTATGCTTAGGATTGGGTCTTGTCCATCACATCATTCTCCTAATGATGTGATCCCGTTATCAACGACATCCAATGTCCATAGTCAGGAAACCATGACTATCTGTTGATCACAACGAGCTGGTCAACTAGAGGCTTACCAGGGACATTGTGTGGTCTAAGTATTCACACGTGTATTACGATTTCCGGATAATACAGTTATAGCATGAATAAAAGACAATTATCATGAACAATGAAATATAATAATACTTTTATTATTGCCTCTAGGGCATATTTCCAACAGTCTCCCACTTGCACTAGAGTCACTAATCTAGTTACATTGTGATGAATCGAACACCCATAGAGTTCTGGTGTTGATCATGTTTTGCACGCGAGAGAGGTTTAGTCAGCGGATCTGCGACATTCAGATCCGTCTGCACTTTGCAAATCTCTATGTCTCCATCTTGAACATTTTCACGGATGGAGTTGAAACGACGCTTGATGTGCCTGGTCTTCTTGTGAAACCTGGGCTCCTTTGCGAGGGCAATAGCTCCAGTGTTGTCACAGAAGAGTTTGATCGGCCCCGACGCATTGGGTATGACTCCTAGGTCGGTGATGAACTCCTTCACCCAAATCGCTTCATGTGCTGCCTCCGAGGCTGCCATGTACTCCGCTTCACACGTAGATCCCGCCACGACGCTCTGCTTGCAGCTGCACCAGCTTACTGCTCCACCATTCAACATATACACGTATCCGGTTTGTGACTTAGAGTCATCCAGATCTGAGTCGAAGCTAGCGTCGACGTAACCCTTTACGACGAGCTCTTCGTCTCCTCCATAAACGAGAAACATGTCCTTTGTCCTTTTCAGGTACTTCAGGATATTCTTGACCGCTGTCCAGTGTTCCTTGCCGGGATTACTTTGGTATCTTGCTACCAAACTTACGGCAAGGTTTACATCGGGTCTGGTACACAGCATGGCATACATAATAGATCCTATGGCTGAAGCATAGGGGATGACACTCATCTCTTCTTTATCTTTTGCCGTGGTCGGTGACTGAGCTGAGCTCAGTCTCATACCTTGTAACATAGGCAAGAACCCCTTCTTGGACTGATCCATTCTGAATCTCTTCAAAATCTTATCAAGGTATGTGCTTTGTGAAAGACCTATGAGGCGTCTCGATCTATCTCTATAGATCTTGATGCCTAATATATAAGCAGCTTCTCCAAGGTCCTTCATTGAAAAACACTTATTCAAGTAGGCCTTAATGCTGTCCAGAAATTCTATATTATTTCCCATCAGGAGTATGTCATCTACATATAATATGAGAAATGCTACAGAGCTCCCACTCACTTTCTTGTAAACGCAGGCTTCTCCATAAGTCTGCATAAACCCAAACGCTTTGATCATCTCATCAAAGCGAATGTTCCAACTCCGAGATGCTTGCACCAGTCCATAAATGGATCGCTGGAGCTTGCATACTTTGTTAGCGTTCCGAGGATCGACAAAACCTTCCGGCTGCATCATATACAGTTCTTCCTTAAGATGCCCGTTAAGGAATGCTGTTTTGACGTCCATCTGCCATATCTCATAATCATAGTATGCGGCAATTGCTAACATGATTCGGACGGACTTTAGCTTCGCTACGGGAGAGAATGTCTCGTCGTAGTCAATCCCTTGAACTTGTCGATAACCCTTAGCGACAAGTCGAGCTTTATAGATGGTAACATTACCATCCGCGTCCGTCTTCTTCTTAAAGATCCATTTGTTTTCTATCGCTCGCCGATCATCGGGCAAGTCTGTCAAAGTCCATACTTTGTTTTCATACATGGATTCTATCTCGGATTTCATGGCTTCAAGCCATTTGTTGGAATCCGGGCCCGCCATTGCTTCTTCATAGTTCGAAGGTTCATTGTTGTCTAACAACATGATTTCCAGGACAGGGTTGCCGTACCACTCTGGTGCGGAACGTGTCCTTGTGGACCTACGAAGTTCAGCAGTAACTTGATCCGAAGTACTTTGATCATTATCATGGTTTTCCTCTTCAGTTGGTGTGGGCATCACAGGAACGGTTTCCTGTGCTGTGTCACTATCCCGCTCAAGAGGTAGTACTTCATCGAGTTCTACTTTCCTCCCACTTACTTCTTTCGAGAGAAACTCTTTTTCCAGAAAGCATCCGTTCTTGGCAACAAAGATCTTGCCTTCGGATCTTAAGTAGAAGGTATACCCTATAGTTTCCTTAGGGTATCCTATGAATACGCATTTTTCCGACTTGGGTTCGAGCTTTTCAGGTTGAAGTTTCTTGACATAAGCTTCGCATCCCCAAACTTTTAGAAACGACAGCTTAGGTTTCTTTCCAAACCATAATTCATACGGTGTCGTCTCAACGGATTTAGACGGTGCCCTATTTAAAGTGAATGTAGCTGTCTCTAGAGCGTATCCCCAAAATGATAGCGGTAAATCGGTAAGAGACATCATAGACCGCACCATATCCAATAGAGTGCGATTACGACGTTCGGACACACCGTTTCACTGAGGTGTTCCAGGCGGCGTGAGCTGTGAAACGATTCCACATTTCTTTAAGTGTGTACCAAATTCGTGACTTAAGTATTCTCCTCCACGATCTGATCGTAAGAATTTTATCTTTCGGTCACGTTGATTCTCCACCTCATTCTGAAATTCCTTGAACTTTTCAAAGGTCTCAGACTTGTGTTTCATTAAGTAGACATACCCATATCTACTCAAGTCATCTGTGAGAGTGAGAACATAACGATATCCTCCGCGAGCCTCAACGCTCATTGGACCGCACACATCGGTATGTATGATTTCCAACAAGTTGGTTGCTCGCTCCATTGTTCCGGAGAACGGAGTCTTGGTCATTTTACCTAAGAGGCATGGTTTGCACGTGTCAAACGATTCATAATCAAGAGACTCTAAAAGTCCATCGGCATGGAGCTTCTTCATGCGCTTGACACCAATGTGACCAAGGCGGCAGTGCCACAAGTATGTGGGACTATCGTTATCAACTTTAAATCTTTTGGCATCTACACTATGAACATGTGTAATATTACGCTCGAGATTCATTAAGAATAAACCATTGACCATCGGAGCATGACCATAAAACATATCTCTCATATAAATCGAACAACCATTATTCTCAGACTTAAATGAGTAGCCATCTCGTATTAAACGAGATCCAGATACAATGTTCATGCTCAAACTTGGCACTAAATAACAATTATTAAGGTTCAAAACTAATCCCGTAGGTAAATGTAGAGGCAGCGTGCCGACGGCGATCACATCGACTCTGGAACCATTCCCGACGCGCATCGTCACCTCGTCCTTCGCCAGTCTCCGTTTATTCCGCAGCTCCTGCTGTGAGTTACAAATATGAGCAACGACACCGGTATCAAATACCCAGGAGTTACTACGAGTACTGGTAAGGTACACATCAATCACATGTATATCAAATATACCTTTGGTGTTGCCGGCCTTCTTATCTGCTAAGTATTTGGGGCAGTTCCGCTTCCAGTGACCCTTCCCCTTGCAATAAAAGCACTCAGTCTCAGGCTTGGGTCCATTCTTTGACTTCTTCCCGGTAACTGGCTTACCAGGCGCGGCAACATCTTTGCCGTCCTTCTTGAAGTTCTTCTTACCCTTGCCCTTCTTGAACTTAGTGGTCTTATTGACCATCAACACTTGATGTTCTTTCTTGATTTCAGCTTCTGCTGACTTCAGCATCGAGAACACTTCAGGAATGGTCTTTTCCATTCCCTGCATGTTGTAGTTCATCACAAAGCTCTTGTAGCTTGGTGGGAGCGACTGGAGGATTCTGTCAATGACCGCCTCATCTGGGAGGTTAATGTTCAGCTGGGTCATACGGTTGTGCAACCCAGACATCTTCAGGATGTGCTCACTGACAGAACTGTTCTCCTCCATCTTACAACTGTAGAACTTGTCGGAGACATCATATCTCTCGACCCGGGCATGAGCTTGAAAAACTAGTTTCAGCTCTTCGAACATCTCATATGCTCCGTGATGCTCAAAACGCTTTTGGAGCCCCGGTTCTAAGCTGTAAAGCATGCCGCACTGAACGAGGGAGTAATCATCAGCGCGAGACTGCCAAGCATTCATAATGTCTTGGTTCTCTGGGACGGGAGCGTCACCTAGCGGTCCTTCTAGGACATATTGTTTCCTGGCAGCTATGAGGATGATCCTCAGGTTCCGGACCCAGTTCGTATAGTTGCTGCCATCATCTTTCAGCTTGGTTTTCTCTAGGAACGCGTTGAAGTTCATGTTGACATTAGCGTTGGCCATTGATCTACAAGACATATTTGCAAAGGTTTTAGACTAAGTTCATGATAATAAAGTTCTAATCAAATTGTGAACTCCCACTTAGATTAGACATCCCTTTGGTCATCTAAGTGTTACACGATCCGAGTCGACTAGTCCGTGTCCGATCATCACGTGAGACGGACTAGTCATCGTCGGTGAACATTTTCATGTTGATCGTATCTTCCATACGACTCGTGTTCGACCTTTCGGTCTCCGTGTTCCGAGGCCATGTCTGCACATGCTAGGCTCGTCAAGTTAACCCTAAGTGTTTTCGCTGTGTAAAACTGTCTTACACCCGTTGTATGTGAACGTAAGAATCCATCACACCCGATCATCACGTGGTGCTTAGAAACGAGGAACTGTAGCAACGGTGCACAGTTAGGGGAGAACACTTCTTGAAATTCTATAAGGGATCATCTTATTTACTACCGTCGTCCTAAGTAAACAAGATGCATAATACATAATAAACATCACATGCAATTATATAGTTGTGACATGATATGGCCAATATCATATAGCTCCATTGATCTTCATCTTCGGGGCTCCATGATCATCTTGTCACCGGCTTGACACCATGATCTCCATCATCATGATCTCCATCATCGTGTCTTCATGAAGTTGTCATGCCAACGACTACTTCTACTTCTATGACTAACGTTTAGCAATAAAGTAAAGTAGTTTACATGGCGTTATTCAATGACACGCAGGTCATACAAAAAATAATGACAACTCCTATGGCTCCTGCCGGTTGTCATACTCATCGACATGCAAGTCGTGAATCCTATTACAAAGGACATGATCTCATACATCACAATTCATCATTCATCACAACTTCTGGCCATATCACATCACATGATCAATCGCTGCAAAAACAAGTTAGACGTCCTCTAATTGTTGTTGCATCTTTTACGTGGCTGCAATTAGGTTCTAGCAAGAACGTTTTCTTACCTACGAATCACCACAATGTGATTTTGTCAACTTCTATTTACCCTTCATAAGGGCCCTGTTCATCGATTCCGCTCCAACTAAGGTGGGAGAGACAGACACCCGCCAGCCACCTTATGCAACTTGTGCATGTCAGTCGGTGGAACCGGTCTCACGTAAGAGTACGTGTAAGGTTGGTCCGGGCCGCTTCATCCCACAATACCGTTGAGCAAGAAAAGACTAGTAGAGGCAAGTAAGATGACAAAATCCACGCCCACAACAAAGTTGTGTTCTACTCGTGCAAAGAGAACTACGCATAGACCTAGCTCATGATGCCACTGTTGGGGAACGTTGCAGAAAATTAAAATTTTTCCTATGGTTTCACCAAGATCCATCTATGAGTTCATCTAAGCAACGAGTCTAGGGAGGGAGTTTGCATCTACATACCACTTGTAGATCGCGTGCGGAAGCTTGCAAGGTGATGATGTAGTCGTACTCGACGTGATCCAAATCACCGATGACCAGCGCCAAACGGACGGCACCTCCGCGTTCAACACACGTACGGAACATCCACGTCTCCTCCTTCTTGATCCAGCAAGGAAGGGAGGAGAGGTTGAGGGAGATGGCACCAGCAGCAGCACGACGGCGTGGTGTTGATGGAGCTGCAGTACTCCGGCAGAGCTTCGCTAAGCACTATGGAGGTGGAGGAGGTGTTGGGGAGGGAGAAGGAGGCAACCAAAGGCCAGGGCGTTCAGGTATGAAGTCCCTCCTCTCCCCCACTATATATAGGGGTGCCAAGGGGGGGTGGCCGGCCCTAGGAGATCCAATCTCCTAGGGGGTGCGGCGGCCAAGGGGGGTTTTCCCTCCCCCCAAGGCACCTAGGAGGTGCCTTACCCTCCTAGGACTCTTGCCCCCTTAAACCCTAGGCGCATGGGCCAATGTGGGGCTGGTGCCCTTGGCCCATTAGGCCAAGGCGCACCCCCCTACAGCCCATGTGGCCCCCCGGGACAGGTGGACCCACCCGGTGGACCCCCGGGACCCTTCCGGTGGTCCCGGTACAATACCGATAACCCCGAAACTTGTCCCGATGCCCGAAACAGGACTTCCCATATATAAATCTTTACCTCCGGACCATTCTGGAACTCCTCGTGACGTCCGAGATCTCATCCGGGACTCCGAACAACATTCGGGTTACTGCATATACATATCCCTATAACCCTAGCGTAACTGAACCTTAAGTGTGTAGACCCTACGGGTTCGGGAGACATGCAGACATGACCGAGACTCTCTCAGTCAATAACCATCAGCGGGATCTGGATACCCATGATGGCTCCCACATGCTCCTCGATGTTGTCATCGGATGAACCACTATGTCGAGGATTCGATCAAACCCTGTATGCAATTCCCTTTGTCAATCGGTACGTTACTTGCCCGAGACTCGATCGTCGGTATCCCAATACCTTGTTCAGTCTCGTTACCGGCAAGTCACTTTACTCGTACCGTAATGCATGATCCCGTGTCCAACACCTTGTTCACATTCAGATCAATATGATGATGCATTACCGAGTGGGCCCAGAGATACCTCTCCGTCATACGGAGTGACAAATCCCAGTCTCGATCCGTGTCAACCCAACAGCTAATTTCGGAGATACCTGTAATGCACCTTTATAGTCACCCAGTTACGTTGTGACGTTTGGTACACCCAAGGCACTCTTACGGTATCCGGGAGTTACACGATCTCATGGTCGAAGGAAGAGATACTTGACACTTGCAAAGCTCTAGCAAAATGAACTACATGATCTTTTATGCTATGCTTAGGATTGAGTCTTGTCCATCACATCATTCTCCTAATGATGTGATCCCGTTATCAACGACATCCAATGTCCATAGTCAGGAAACCATGACTATCTGTTGATCACAACGAGCTGGTCAACTAGAGGCTTACCAGGGACATTGTGTGGTCTAAGTATTCACACGTGTATTACGATTTCCGGATAATACAGTTATAGCATGAATAAAAGACAATTATCATGAACAATGAAATATAATAATACTTTTATTATTGCCTCTAGGGCATATTTCCAACATTTCTGGCCTAAGTTATTTTATTTTCCTCGGTGTCGGGTTTTTGTCTCTGTGTGTTGTTGCCTTTGTCATGCATCTCATATCATGTCGTCATGTGCATTGCATTGCATACGTGTTCGTCTCATGCATCTGAGCTTTTTCCCCATTGTCCGTTTTGCATTCCGGCGCTCCTATCTCCTCCGGTGGTCCTTTCTACCTCTTTTCGTGTGTGGGGGTTAAACATTTCCGGATTGGACCGAGACTTGCAAGCGGCCTTGGTTTACTACCGGTAGACCGCCTGTCAAGTTTCGTACCATTTGGACTTCGTTTGATACTCCAACGGTTAACCGAGGGACCGAAAAGGCCTCGTGAGTGTTGTAGCCCAACACCCTTCCAATTTGGCCCAAAACCCACCAAAAACCTTTCCATCATCTAGAGCGTTCGATCACGATCGCGTGGCCGCAAACCATGCTCAATTTGGAGCCTCCTAGCTCCTCCTACCTATAAAACTAGGTCTTCCCCGAAATTTTTGGGTCTTCCCTACCCTAAACCTAGGTCCTCTCCCTCTCGCCGCGCCGGACACGTCCGGTCCGGCCGAACACCACCGCACCGCCGCCCCGCACCAGTGGCATCCCGCCACGTGGCACCGCCGCCCTCCTCCACCGTGAGGCCCGCTCGGCCCGAGTCGGGCCCCCGGGCCCAACATCCCCCGCCGCCATCTTCCTCCCGTCTGGCCGCCCGAAGCGCCCGGCGCTGCCGCCCGCCATCTCCGACCGCCCGCGCCGCCGCCTCGGCTCGCCGCCCACTAGCGCCAACTCCGGTGAGCCGCGCCCCGCTGCCCGCGCCGGTGACCGCGTCGGCCAGCTCCGATGTCCTCCTCCCGCTCCACTCCGGCGGCTCCACCGCCCGGATCCGGTGCCAAGCTCCAAGTCCGGCGACCTCCGACCTCCACCTCCAGCGAACCTCGTAAGTCATGCTCCGGTGAACAATACACGCGCCAGATCCGATCCAGATCTGAGGGTTGACCTAATTCTTTTGACCTAATCCCCTTTTTTTTTGCAATTTTTGGCATGTCATAACTCTCTCATCGTAGATCCGATTCACGCGTGTAGCATATCAAAATGTTCGCCTCGACGAGTACATCATTTCATCTCACTGCATAATTTTGATTTGAGCTCATCTTGATGCCCTAAATGCTGTTGGAAGAGGGCTATGTGATAATTTTGTCAGATCTGTTTCAGCAAATAGCTATTTGTCATTTTTGCCATGATTAATGTGTGCATGATATGATCCTGAGCTCTACATGAGTTTTGTTATATGACATGCCATCTTTACAGAGGTGCAATCCATGTATTTTTGTGATATTTGTGATGAATAGCACAAGCTTGCAAAGTAGCGTAATCGGTAATGCTGATTTCAGGGACTTAGAATTTCACCAAGTCCTTGTTTTGTTTTTGTCGGTATGCCGTATGTTCATGTTGTTTCCTAGTGATCCGTGCCTCTTTTGAGGATGATCAGTAAGGATGTTTTGTTAACATTGTGGTGCTCTATCCATACATGTCTTTGTTTGCATTTATGGAGCACCCTATCTTGAGTCAACCGAGCTCTACTTTTGCTCTAAAGTGAATCCTGGCAGATTGTTGACATGTTTAGCGATTTTGCCGAGGATGTTGCTATTGATCCGTGCATGCTATGTTGTTGTTCTTGCCATGTCTAACTCCTATGACATGTCTTCTTGATGGGTGTATGCTTAGTTTGTCATGCCATGCTATGTAGTTAGTGCATCGAGCTCGTAAACATGCCTACTCGCTAACTGATTTGCATGCTCCAGTTTTTCACCAAGTCTGAATCTGTTTATGTTTTTGCCATGTTCACATGCTTGCAATTGTATTTTCTGATCCGTTTTGGCTCAAGGTCACTAAGGGACTTTTGTTAAGTACTTTGAGTAGCTTCATGCCATGCCTTGATTTGCCATGTTAAGTTCCTGTAGCATGTACTTTTCATGCTCTAAAGTGTGCTTCCCGATGATAAATTCCAGACTTGTGTTAATTTCACTAAGTCTGAAACCTGTTATCATTTGCACTTTTGCCATGCTTGTTTGAACCTGTTAATGGATGAATTAGCCATAGATCAGTGTTCATTTTTGTCAAGATTCATGAGTGGAACCCTGCCATGTATTTGGTTGTCATGTTTGAGTGCTGTAGCATATTTATCTTGATGCATTTAATTGGTCACTTGCTGATTATCGCAGACCGGTGCCATTTTTTTTTGCTTGCCATTTCCAAACCGTGCATACGATTTCGGTGATCTTTATATCGATTTCAACCGAAATCACCTCACCTTTCCAGTGGCACTCTTGGATCTCCAAGTTGAGGCCAGGTTCAATCATTCCTTATCAAATCTTGCATATGCAACGCATACCGCATCCCGCATATCACACCATGTTTGCATCATGTTGTTTGAGCATTGCACGTGGTTGATTGTGTTCCGTTTGCTTGTTGTTCTTGTTTGGGTAGAGCCGGGAGACGAGTTCGTGAATGAGGAGCCCATTGAGTTCACTTATGAGGATCAAGTCAACTCTGACAAATTTGCAGGCAAGATGACCATACCCTCGAAATCACTTCTATCTTTGCTTGCTAGATGCTCGCTCTTTTTCTATGCCTATGCTACGATACCTACCACTTGATTATCATGCCTCCCAAATTGCCATGTCAAACCTCTAACCCACCATGTCCTAGCAAACCATTGATTGGCTATGTTACCACTTTGCTCAGCCCTTCTTATAGCGTTGCTAGTTGCAGGTGAAGATTGGAGATCGTTCCTTGTTGGAACATTGTTTATTATTGGGATATCACCTTATTATCTTGTTTATCTTAATGCATCTATATACTTGGTAAAGGGTGGAAGGCTCGGCCTTTTTCCTAGTGTTTTGTTCTTGCCGCCCTAGTTTCCGTCATATCGGTGTTATGTTCCCGGATTTTGCGTTCCTTACACGGTTGGGTTATAATGGGAACCCCTTGACAGTTCGCCTTGAATAAAACTCCTCTAGCAATGCCCAACCTTGGTTTTACCATTTGCCACCTAGCCTCTTTTTCCCTTGGGTTTCCGGAGCCCAAGGGTCATCTTATTTAAACCCCCCTGGGCCAGTGCTCCTCTGAGTGTTGGTCCGAACTGGGCAGCCTACGGGGCCACCTCGGGGAAACTCGAGGGTTGGTTTTACTCGTAGCTTGACCTATCTGAGTGTGCCCTGAGAACGAGATATGTGCAGCTCCTATCGGGATTTGTCGGCACTTTGGGCGGTGTTGCTGGACTAGTTTTACCATTGTCGAGGATGTCTTGTAACCGGGATGCCGAGTTTGATCGGAATGTCTCGGGAGAAGGAATATCCTTCGTTGACCGTGAGAGCTTGTGATGGGCTAAGTTGGGACTCCCCTGCAGGGATTTGAACTTTCGAAATCCATGCCCGCGGTTATGGGCAGATGGGAATTTGTTAATGTCCGGTTGTAGATAACATGAAACTTAACTTATTTAAAATGAATCAACCGCGTGTGTAACTGTGATGGTCTCTTCTCGGCGGAGTCCGGGAAGTGAACACGGTGTTGGAGTAATGCTTGATGTAGGTCCTTCTAGGATCACTTCTTGATCATAGTTATTCGTCCGTGCTTTGCCTTCTCTTCTCGCTCTCATTTGCGTATGTTAGCCACCATATATGCTAGTCGCTTGCTGCAGCTCCACATCATACCTTGCCTTACCTATAAGCTTAAATAGTCTTGATCGCGAGGGTGTGAGATTGCTGAGTCCCCGTGACTCACAGATTACTTCCAAACCAGATGCAGGGACCGATGATACCGTTCCAGACGATGCGCTTGAGCTCAAGTGGGAGTTCGATGAAGACTCTCGTCGTTACTACGTGTCTTTCCCAGATGATCAGTAGTGGTGCCCAGTTGGGGAGATCAGGGACTTTGTCACATGTGGGGGTTGATCTTTATTTTGGTACCGTAGTCGGACCATGAGTGTATTGGACGATTGTAATGTTATTCATGTATTTGTATGACATGGCGAGTGTAAGCCAACTATGTATCCTTTCCCCTTTTATCTATTTACATGGGTTGTTGTGAAGATTACCTTACTTGCGACATTGCTTTCAATGCGGTTATGCCTCTAAGTCGTGCTTCGACACGTAGGAGATATAGCCGCATCGAGGTTGTTACAGCTGTGCTCCCTTAAGCTTCTCCGTAAGCTGTGCAACGCCCTCTGGCAAGGAGACAAATGGCCACAAAGCCTGGCAACACCTTGCATCACCTGCCAAACTTTTCATGCAGATATGACAGCTCGGACAGAAGATCACCCACAGACCCGGGCATTTCCTCCGCGGGACGACCCATCAGCATACCTACAGACATAACACTGTTAGTCAACTTCTTCATTGAACTCCTTTAGGAGGATTCGTTCAAGCACTTACTAAAAATGCCGCGCCAAAGCCGCTTATTCTCCTTCTC
The DNA here is from genome assembly GCF_018294505.1 of Triticum aestivum. NCBI lineage: Eukaryota > Viridiplantae > Streptophyta > Magnoliopsida > Poales > Poaceae > Triticum > Triticum aestivum. Next base: position 106,725,582 of record NC_057800.1, on the reverse strand, counting down.
GGAGTCCGCAAGATGGCCCCGAACGTCTTTTAGTTCAACACTCAACTTAACATTGGCATCTTGGAGACTGTTTTTCTCCAGCATAACCTTACTCAGCACACGTTTGCCAGCCTCTAGCTATCACATAACATGCTGGTCCCCCGGACTTTCTCCGGACTCATCTGCACAATCAATTGTTAGATCTGCAGACACACCACACACTATATGGTAACCACCATTCTTTAAAGTAAATTTTACCAGCGAGTGGCTTTTTCTGTTCCTGCAATGCGGCAAGAGCGGCCCCCAGTTGGGTCTTGCATTCCCCCAGCTCCTGGGACAGCCTAGTATTCTTCTCCGTAAGAACCTGCACGTTATAGATGATCCTTAAATTAGTTCTGCTAATTGTTTCAAGTCTCAGGGGCTACTGATACATATAAATCGTCAGATTTACTCACCCGTACATCCTTTACATATTGATCCGTGGCTCTGGCTAGACCATCTTGAGCAGCACGGAGGTACGCCTCTCCAGAATTGAAGGCGTCAAACGCCTCTGGTGAGAAACAAGCATCGCGGAGTACAGCCGCCCGGCGCCTATGATTCAGGGCGCTTTCCACTTCTGAGTTTGTAGCGGACAATCTATCCGCATCCTCTGTCGGGGGATTATCCGACGCCTGCCCCATATCGCCTTACGCCTCTATGTCCGGTCCTAGCGCCCGACTGGTGGAAGCTTGATTGGCAGCATCGCCGGACATATTCCGGCGAGCGTTCTTTCTGTTAAAGAAACGCATGCGTCATTACATTTTGAGAAAGATGACAACCACAGAGCAGGGTTTTTCCTATACCTTTGCACCGGCGTCTCTGTCCTGACCGCCTTCCTTTTTGGCCTGCCCGGCCTCGGCACCTCTTGTTGGCGAATTGCCGCGGGTTCGGCAGGGCGTCCCGAATGCCTTCCCTGTAAAAGATGCCATGTGTATATGGTGGGTGAAGAGCCTAAAATGGGATCCTAGTTTTGGAGTTGGGACTTTTTGTTTTTTCTTACCTGCGATGCAGGGAGCAGTCCGGGATAGTTGGCCATAATGGCCACCGGGGCATCGTCGCAGCTTAACTGATAGAACTGCCGGTCTATCAGTTACACGAAGATAACCAGATCTTCTTCGAGTCCGGAATCGATGGCCCGGTCAGGGTCCTCTGGTTGTGGAGAAGGGATGCTGACCTCCTTTATGGCTTTTCGCAGTTCCTGCCGCAAGGTGGCAAGGTGAATACTTACGACTAAGAATGCAGGAAAAATGGGAGTAGGGAAATATAACTTACCCAGCTTGGAGGATTGTACATAGAGAATCCATCCCGTGGTTTGATGCGGGTGAACTCCTCTTCCTCGCCCTTGAACAGTTCAGACAGAATCTTCGCTAGAGCGGCAGCATTTTCTGGACCCTTACGCCCGCAGCGGGTGGCGTCATCCGCCCCGTTATAACACCACAAGGGGTTCCCATGATATTGGAGTGGCTGCACTCCCCGCATTATGCAAATCGACATAACTTCGATTATTGTCAATCTGGATCGAGCTAGTGCTTTGATCCGGTTCATCAGATAGAGGACTTCTCCGTTGTCTTCCGCCTGGGGGCTCTGTGGGCGCCAACTTCGGTGCTTCTTCAGAGGAGCATTGTTGAACTCGGGTAGACCCCGCCGAACAGGGTCCAGAAGGGGGACATCCTCCATAGAAAACCATTCCAAGGGCCAGTCTTCGGACGACTTCTTCAGGGTACCGGACAGGTATTCGGTATCGGCCATGCGCCATATTTCGGCTCCGCCCACTTGATAAAGTGATTCCCTCTATGTGCGAGGGACAAGGCAGAATAGCCTTTTCCACAGCTCGAAGTGAGCCTCGCAGCCCAGGAACAACTCGCAAAGAGCAACATAGCCGACGATGTGTAGGATGGAGGCAGGGGTGAGATTGTGTAGTTGGAGGCCGTAGAACTCCAGGAGCCCGCGGAGGAACAGATGAATTGGAACTCCGAGTCCCCTTAGTAAGTAAGGAACAAGGCAAACCCGTTCCCCCATGGAGGGACAGGGAAAGTTCTACGCTTGCTCCCCGCCATTGTAGGTGGCGAGCCCGGCTCGAACGGGCACCATGTACGCCGGAGGGAGAAATCCCTTAGTCTGCAGCTTGACTAATCGACTGTGTGGGACTGAACACCTCTCTCAATCACCGGGCTTAGGGCTACGAGGGCGGGAGGAGGAGTTGCAGAGGTCGGCCATGCTGGAATGGATCTTTCTGAAGCACGCTCTGATGAATTCTTGCTGGGGGAGGATGATATGGATTGGATCTAAGAATCCACATCCCTTTAATAGACAATTTATTTATATGGCTAGGGGGGCGAATGTAAAAACGCCCTGGCGCCTCGTATTCATTTGACGCATGGGAGATAGCCCTTATTGGGCACAGAATCCAAGAGGTTCAACATTCATGGAGCCAGACACTGCTTACGAACACTTGAAAGTTGGAGAAGAACCCGCCTTGCAATGCCGAAGACAATACTGCGCGCTGGACTCATCGTAATTGAAGCCTGGTTCTGGGGCTACTGTGGGAGTCCTGGATTAGGGGGTCTCCGGATAGCCGGACTATCTCCATTGGCCGGACTGTTAGACTATGAAGATACAAGATTGAAGACTTCGTCTCGTGTTCGGATGGGACTCTACTTGGCGTGGAAGGCAAGCTAGGCAATACGGATATGGATATCTCCTCCTTTGTAACCGACCTTGTGTAACCCTAACCCTCTCCGGTGTCTATATAAACCGGAGGGTTTTAGTTCGTAGGACACAACAACTACAACATACAATCATACCATAGGCTAGCTTCTAGGGTTTTAGCCTCTCTGATCTCGTGGTAGATCTACTCTTGTACTACCCATATCATCAATATTAATCAAGCAGGACGTAGGGTTTTACCTCCATCAAGAGGGACCGAACCTGGGTAAAACATCGTGTCCCCTGCTTCCTGTTACCATCCGCCTTAGACGCATAGTTCGGGACCCCCTACCCGAGATCCGCCGGTTTTGACACCGACAGGCGTGGTGACCGCCGAGTCCGGCGTGAATTTCTGCCAAAAGGTTCCGCCCTTCCTCTTTGGAGATGCACCTTTGAAGGACTCCAGTAGTGCTTTTTTTGTACAATTCTCCCTCATGGACCCTGTAGGCCTTGGATCGCTGCACTATGCAGCGTGCCTCATTTTGGTCCTCCGGAAGTTCCTGTCTAGTTAAGTAGGCTAGGAATGGTTCTGTCCATGGGGCAATGATGGCCATTATTACGTGGGCTGAAGGTGTTATTTCGGTGGCGGAGCCCCCGATTGTGTCAGAGTGTTCGGTATCGGGTATTTTGGCCGGGTCCGGACTATTGTTACCGGTGTCCCCTTCCCATACTACGGATGACTTGAACAGCCTCTCCAAAAATATGTTGGGGGGACCGCATCGCGTTTTGCGCCGATGCAGGCGAGGATATCCACCGCCTGATTGTTTTCCCGAGCCACATGGTGAAATTCGAGCCCTTCAAATCGAGCTGACATTTTTAGGACGGTGTTTTGATAGGCCGCCATTTTCGGATCCTTGGCGTCAAAGTCTCCATTTATTTGAGATATTGCGAGGTTTGAATCCCCACGCACCTCCAGGCGTTGAATGCCCATGGAGACTGCCATCCGAAGACCGTGCAACAGAGCTTCGTATTCGGCTGCGTTGTTGGAGTCTGTGTACAATATTTGCAGTACGTACTGAACGGTATCTCCGGTTGGGGACGTCAGGACGACGCCAGCCCCTAGACCAGCCAACATTTTAGAACCGTCGAAGTGCGTGATCCAATTGGATTATGCGCCGTACTCTTTAGGGAGTTTGGCCTCCGTCCATTCAGCGACAAAGTTGGCCAATACTTGCGACTTAATGGCTCGCCGAGGTCTGTATGTTATGTCAAACGGAAGGAGCTCAATGGCCCATTTAGCAATCCGGCCCGTAGTGTCGCGGTTGTTTATAATATCATTAAGTGGCACTTCCGAGGCTACTGTAATCGAACACTCTTGAAAGTAGTGTCGCAGCTTCCGGGATGCCATGAATACCGCATAGGCTATCTTTTGATAATGTGGGTACCATGATTTGCATTGAGTCAGGACAGTGGATACATAGTATACCGGCTTTTGAAGAGGGAATTTATGTCCGTCAGCTTCTCGTTCGACGACGAGCACTGCGCTTACAACTTGATGAGTTGCTGCAATGTACAACAACATTGGTTCGCCGATGTTTGGCGCGGCCAGGATTGGGTTGGTTGCCAAAATGGCCTTTATTTCTTCCAATCCGACTGTGGCAGCGTCCGTCCACTCGAAGTGTTTGGTGCACCGAAGGAGGTGATAAAGAGGTAAAGCCTTTTCTCCTAAGCGGGAGATAAAGCGGCTTATAGCCACCACGCATCTAGTTAACTTCTGGATTTGTTTGAGGTCTGTTGGGGTAGCCAACAGTGACAAAGCTCGGATTTTGGCCGGATTAGCTTCAATACCTCTACTGGAGACGATGAAACCCAGGAGCTTTTCGGCTGGTACACCGAAAACGCATTTTTCCGGATTAAGCTTGATGTCGTATGTTCGGAGGTTGTCAAATGTGAGCCTCAAGTCGTCTATCAAAGAGTCGACGTGTTTGGTTTTGATGACCACATCATCTATGTATGCCTCTACTGTTTTGCCGATTTGTTTCTCCAGACATGTCTGAATCATGCGCTGATATGTTGCGCCGGTGTTTTTGAGCCCAAAAGGCATTGTGTTAAAACAGAAGGGACCGTATGGTGTGATGAATGCCGTTGCGGCTTGGTCGGACTCCGCCATCTTGATTTGGTGGTAACCGGAGTATGCGTCGAGGAAACACAATGACTCGTGTCCTGTGGTAGCATCAGTAATTTGATCGATGCGGGGGAGGGGGAAGGGATCCTTTGGGCAAGCTTTATTGAGGTCCTTGAAATCGACACAAAGGCGCCATGATTTATCCTTCTTTGGTACCATCACCAGGTTTGCTAGCCAGTCCGGGTGTTTTATTTCTCTGATGAATCCGGCCTCCAATAACTTGGCTAGTTCCTCTCCCATGGCATGTCTCTTAGGTTCGGAGAAACACCGAAGAGCTTGCTTGACCGGCTTGAATCCCTTTTGGATATTGAGACTATGCTCGGCCAGCCTGCGTGGGATTCCTGGCATGTCTGAAGGATGCCAGGCGAATATGTCCCAATTCTTGCACAGGAACTCGCGTAGTGCGGCGTCCACGGCGGGGTTTAACTGTGCCCCGATGGAGGCTGTTTTTGTAGGGTCCGTTGGGTGGACTTGTAATTTGACTATTTCATCCGCTGGTTTAAAAGAGGTGGACTTGGATCTCTTATCGAGGATCACGTCGTCCCTGTCCACTGCGGAGCGTAGCGTGGTTAATTCCTCAGCCGAGAGGGCTTTGGATAATGCCTCGAGGGCCAGTGCGGCTGTTTTGTTTTCGGCGTGGAGTGATGTGTCCGGATCACTGGTGAGGGTGATGATTCCGTTGGGCCCGGGCATTTTGAGCTTCATGTACCCATAATGGGGTACGGCTTGGAAGATCGTGAACGCCTCACATCCTAAAAGGGCGTGGTATCCACTGCTGAACGGGGCCACTTGAAATGTAATTTCTTCGGACCTATAGTTCTCTGGCGTGCCGAGTACCACATCTAGTGTGATTTACCCAGCGCATCGTGCCTCCCGACTGGGTAAGATTCCCCTGAAGGTTGTGCTACTTTGCTTAATGCGGTTCCAATCTATTTCCATTTTTTGAAGAGTTTCCTCATAGATGAGGTTTAATACGCTGCCGCCGTCCATGAGTACTTTGGTGAGTCGAAAGCCGTCCACAATTGGACTGAGGACCAGTGCGGCTGGTGCTCGGGCTATTCGGAATTTAGGTTCATCACTGGCATTGAAGATAATAATACTTCAAGCATACTAACTAAGCAATTATGTCTTCTCAAAATAACATGGCCAAAGAAAGTTCATCCCTACAAAATCATATAGTTTAGTCATGTTTCATTTTCATCACACAAGAATGCTCTCATCATGCACAACCCCGATGACGAGCCAAGCAATTGTTTCATACTTTAGTAATCTCAAACCTATAAAGATTCACGCAATATATGAGCGCGAGCCATGGACATAGCACTATGGGTGGAATAGAATATAATGAGGGGGGTTGTGTGGAGAAGACAAAAAAGGAGAAAGTCTCACATCAACGAGGCTAATCAATGGGCTATGGAGATGCCCATCGATTGATGTTAATGCAAGGAGTAGGGATTGCTATGCAACGGATGCACTAGAGCTATGAATGTATGAAAGCTCAACAAAAGAAACTAAGTGGGTGTGCATCCAACTTGCTTGCTCACGAAGACCTAGGACACTTGAGGAGGCTCATTGTTGGAATATACAAGCCAAGTTCTATAATGAAAAATTCCCACTAGTAAATGAAAATGACAAAACAAGAGACTCTCTATCATGAAGATTACGGTGCTACTTTGAAGCACAAGTGTGGCAAAGGATAATAACATTGTCCCTTCTCTCTTTTTCTCTCATTTTTTGGGCCTTCTCTTTTTTATGGCCTTTCTTCTTTCTTTTTTTATATTCCTCACTTGGGACAATGCTCTAAAAAATGATGATCATCACACTTCTATTTTTTTACAACTCAATGATTACAACTCGATACTAGAACAAAAGATGACTCTATATGAATGCCTCCGGCGGTGTACCGGGATATGCAATGGACCAAGAGTGACATGTATGAAAGAATTATGAATGGTGGCTTTGCCACAAATACTATGTCAACTACATGATCATGCTAAGCAATATGAGAATGATGAATGTGTCATGATAAACGGAATGGTGGAAAGTTGCATGGCAATATATCTCGGAATGGCTATGGAAATGCCATAATAGGTAGGTATGGTGGCTGTTTTGAGGAAGATATAAGGAGGTTTATGTGTGAAAGAGTGTATCATATCACGGGGTTTGGATGCGCCGGCGAAGTTTGCACCAACTCTCGATATGAGAAAGGGCAATGCGCGGTACCGAAGAGGATAGGAAGGATGGAAGGGTGAGAGTGTGTATAATCCATGGACTCAACATTAGTCATAAAGAACTCACATACTTATTGCAAAAATCTACAAGTCATCAAAAACCTCGGCACTACGCGCATGCTCCTAGGGGGATAGATTGGTAGGAAAAGACCATCGCTCGTCCCCGACCGCCACTCATAAGGAAGACAATCGAATAACACCTCATGTTTCAAATTTGTTACATAACATTTACCATACTTGCATGCTACGGGACTTGCAACCTTCAACACAAGTATTTCTCGATTTCACAACTACTCGACTAGCACGACTTTGATATTATTGCCTCCATATCTCAAAACAATCATCATGCATCAAACTTCTCTTAGTATTCAAAACACTCATAAGAAAATTTTACTAATATTGAATACCTAGCATATTAGGATTTTAAGCAAATTACCATGCTATTTAAGACTCTCAAAATAATCTAAGTGAAGCATGAGAGATCAATAGTTTCTATAAAACAAATCCACCACCGTGCTCTAAAAGATATAAGTGAAGTACTAGAGTATTCTAGCAAATTCCAAATCATGTATGGCTCTCTCAAAAGGTGTGTACATCAAGGATGATTGTGGTAAACTAAAAAGTAAAGACTCAAATCATACAAGACGCTCCAAGCAAAACACATATCATGTGGCGAATAAAAATATAGCCCCAAGTAAAGTTACCGATAGAAGTAGACGAAAGAGGGGATGCCTTCCGGGGCATCCCCAAGCTTTGGCTTTTAGGTGTCCTTAGTTTATCCTGGGGGTGGCATGGGCATCCCCAAGCTTAGGCTTTTGCCACTCCTTGTTCCATAATCCATCAAATCTTTACCCAAAACTTGAAAACTTCACAACACAAAACTTAAAGTAGAAAATCTCGTGAGCTCCGTTAGCGAAAGAAACTAAAAGACCACTTCAAGGTATTGTAATGAACTCATTCTTTATTTATATTGGTGTTATACCTACTGTATTCCAACTTCTCTATGTTTTATAAACTATTTTACTAGCCATAGATTCATCAAAATAAGCAAACAACACACGAAAACAGAATCTGTCAAAAACAGAACAGTTTGTAGTAATCTGTAGCTAGCGCAAGATCTGGAACCCCAAAATTTCTAAAATAAATTTATGGACGTGGGGAATTTATCTATTAATCATCTGCAAAAATAATTAACTAAATATCACTCTCCAAATAAAAATGGCAGTAGTTCTCATGAGCGCTAAAGTTTCTGTTTTTTACAGCAAGTGTAACAAGACTTTCCCCAAGTCTTCCCAACGGTTCTACTTGGCACAAACATTAATTAAACACAAAAAAACACAACCAAAACAGAGGCTAGATAAATTATTTATTAATAAACAGGTGCAAAAAGCAAGGAATAAAAATAAAATTGGGTTGCCTCCCAACAAGCGCTATCGTTTAACGCCCCTAGCTACGCATAACAAGCAAGGATAGATCTATGTATTGCCATCTTTGGTAGGCAATCCATAAGTGGCTCTCATAATAGATTCATAAGGTAATTTAATTTTCTTTCTAGGAAAGTGTTCCATGCCTTTACTTAATGGAAATTGGAATCTAATATTTCCTTCCTTCATATCAATAATTGCACCAATCGTTCTAAGAAAAGGTCTACCAAGAGTAATAGGACATGAAGGATTGCAATCTATGTCAAGAACAATAAAATCTACGGATACATAACTCCTATTTGCAACAATAAGAACATCATTAATTCTTCCCATAGGTTTCTTAATAGTGGAATCCGCAAGGTGCAAGTTTAGAGAGCAATCATCAAAATCACGAAAACCTAACAAATCACACAAAGTCTTTGGAATCGTGGAAACACTAGCACCCAAATCACATAAAGCATAGCATTCATGATCTTTAATTTCAGTTTTAATAGTTGTTTCCCACTCATCATAAAGTTTTCTAGGGATAGAAACTTCCAATTTAAGTTTTTCTTCATAAGATTGCATCAAGGCATCAACGATATGTCTAGTAAACGCTTTATTTTGACTATAAGCGTGAGGAGAATTTAGCACGGATTGTAACAAGGAAATACAATCAATCAAAGAGCAATTTTCATAGTTAAATTCCTTGAGATCCATAATAGTGGGTTTAGCAACATCTAGGGTTTTAATTTCTTCAATCCCACTTTTATCAATTTTAGCATCAAGATCAAAAAATTCCGAATTCTTGGAACGCCTTCTAGGTAAAGGTGGATCATATTCAGTACCATCATTATCAAGATTCATATTGCAAAACAAAGATTTAATAGGGGACACATCAATAACTTTTAGATCTTCATCTTTATTTTCATAGCAATCCGGTTTAGCGGCCATCCTATTAACTAAGGTGGCTTGCTTATCCGAAATTTCAGCGGTCAACTTTTCAAGACGAGCAATTTGGGATCTCAAACCATCAAATTCTTTAGACAAATCATTAAGCTCTTTATTCATAAAACTCATAAAATTATTTTGTTCCTTAAGCTCATTTCTAAAGAAACTACTATGTTCAAATTGCAAAACCATAAAGCTCCTGACATTGCTTTCTATCTCTTCTAATCTTTTAAGGTGAAGATCACCAAATTTAGGTAGAGCCATCGTGACAAGCAAGCAAACTAACACACAAGCAAAAAAAAAACAAGCGGGCAAAAAGAGGCAAATAGAGAAAGAGAGGGAGGATAGAGAGAGAGGGCGAATAAAACGGCAAGGGTGAAGTGGGGGGAGAGGAAAACGAGAGGCAAATGGCAAATAATGTAATGCGGGAGATAAGGGTATGTGATGGGTACTTGGTATGTTGACTTTTGCGTAAACCTCCCTGGCAACGGCGCCAGAAATCCTTCTTGCTACCTCTTGAGCACTGCATTGGTTTTCCCCAAAGAGGAGGGATGATGCAGCAAAGTAGCGTAAGTATTTCCCTCAGTTTCTTAGAACCAAGGTATCAATCCAGTAGGAGGCTACGCGTGAGTCCCTCGTACCTGCACAAAACAAATAAATCCTCGCAACCAACACGAATAGGGGTTGTCAATCCCTACACGGCCACTTACGAGAGTGAGATCTGATAGATATGATAAGATAATATTTTTGGTATTTTTGTGATAAAGATGCAAAGTAAAATAAAGACAAAGTAAAAAGCAAAGGAAATAACTAAGTAGTAGGAGATTAATATGATTAAGATAGACCCGGGAGCCATAGGTTTCACTAGTGGCTTCTCTCGAGAGCATAAGTATTCTATGGTGGGTGAACAAAATACTATTGAGCAATTGACAGAATTGAGCATAGTTATGAGAATATCTAGGTATGATCATGTATATAGGCATCACGTCCGAGACAAGTAGACCGACTCCTGCCTGCATCTACTACTATTACTCCACTCATCGACCGCTATCCAACATGCATCTAGAGTATTAAGTTAAAAACAGAGTAACGCCTTAAGCAAGATAACATGATGTAGAGGGATAGACTCATGCAATATGATGAAAACCCCATCTTGTTATCCTCGATGGCAACAATACAATACGCGCCTTGCTGCCCCTACTGTCACTGGGAAAGGACACCGCAAGATTGAACCCAAAGCTAAGCACTTCTCCCATTGCAAGAAAGATCAATCTAGTAGGCCAAACCAAACTGATAATCCGAAGAGACTTGCAAAGATAACCAATCATACACAAAAGAATTCAGAGAAGATTCAAATATTGCTCATAGATAGACTTGATCATAAACCCACAATTCATCGGTCTCAACAAACACACCGCAAAAAGAAGATTACATCGAATAGTTCTCCACAAGAGAGGGGGAGAACATTGTATTGAGATCCAAAAATAGAGAAGAAGCCATCTACCTAATAACTATGGACCCGTAGGTCTCAGGTAAACTACTCACACTTCATCGGAGGGCTATGGTGTTGATGTAGAAGCCCTCCGTGATCGATGCCCCCTCCGGCGAAGCTCCGAAATAGGCCCCAAGATGGGATCTCGTGGATACAGAAAGTTGCGACAGTGGAATTAGGTTTTTGGCTCCGTATCTGATCGTTTGGGGGTACGTAGGTACATATAGAAGGAAGGAGTACGTCAGTGGAGCAACAGGGGGCCCACGAGGGTGGAGGGCGTGCCTGGGGGGGGGGGGGTAGGCGCGCCCCCCTACCTCGTGGCCTCCTCTTTTGTGTCTTGACGTAGGATCCAAGTCTCCTGGGTCTTGTTCATTGAGAAAATCACATTCCCGAAGGTTTCATTCCGTTTGGACTCCATTTGATATTCCTTTTCTTCGAAACCCTAAAACAGGCAAAAAACAACAATTCTGGGCTGGGCCTCCGGTTAATAGGTTAGTCCCAAAAATAATATAAAAGTGGATAATAAAGCCCAATAATGTCCAAAACAGTAGATAATATAGCATGGAGCAATCAAAAATTATAGATACGTTGGAGACGTATCAGTGATTCGATAACCAATGGTCTAAGAATGACATATCGACCATTAACTTCAAAGCAATAGGGTTGCTAAAAGTTTTGAAGTCGCACATCATAGTTCAATTGTCGGTTTTCCGGTTAGAAACAACACGGGGACCAAGGAATGAACGGATATGGCAAGAAGTATCACCTGTATCAAGATCTCTTAAGGGGTGGTGAAATCCTCACGAATTTCTTGACATAAAAGATGATAATACTTCCAAGGTAAAGAAGAACAACTGCTGGGTAGCAAGGTTCTCAAGGTATAACACAAAACACGAACAAGTTTGTGTTGAACGGAAGTCAATAAAGGGGTCCATGATAACACAAATCATCGAGGGGCAAGGATGGTAATACCCATCAAGAATCCGATATATATCTTGGAAGAGCTTAGGATGTTGATGATGATCACAACACAGTTGTCGAGAGATGTCATGAAGATGTAATCAGTCGGCGATGCTATCAAGTCAAATGATGATGAAGCGAAAGGTTATGGGAACCAAGCGTACAACATAAACCCGAAATCAAGTTTGATGCTCAAGGAGAAATGATATGACGAGGAAGTTCGACGTAAGATTAGCTCATCGTCGAAAATTTGCTCCAAGAAGAAGGGCCAGGTAGCATAGTTTAAAATTTTGCACGATAATGATATGGCCAATCAGGCTAGGAATGACTTGAAGGGTTATTAAACTCATAAGCAACGAAAATTACTTAGAGTTACTGAATCGAATTACGGACTCGATTCACTATTCGGTGTTCTCGGTTGATGACAACCCAGAACCTAGGAACAATTGGATCTGGTGAGTAATAATAGTTTATGAAGAACCCATAAGAAGTTATGATGTTCCATGATATTCTCGAGATACCAGGGGGTAATACTCGATGACAGATCAAAGTAGAGGTTGGACTAGGGTATTGCTCTGCAGAAGACAAGTGCTCAAACTTGCATGAGAAATGGAATCAAGGAGAAACATGGTCGGAACCATGTACACAGATACAAGATGAACCTATAGCAAGGGGATAATTATTTTAAGAGAAGCTTCCATGATAAGGTATACATCGTGTCCATGGTCATGAACACAGGGTTCAAGGTCGAATCCCACTTGTTCAACGCATAACCTTTCGTTCACCTCTCGTATTTCGAAAATGAGATTAGTTGTTGAAAGTTTTTACCTGGTGCAATACCAGATAAGTATGACCCGTGAAATCTTTTGGGTTCACACAGATTAGGGAAGGCATAGGTCCAACCCATCAGGGCATCTTAGGAAGATATACCACAAACTTCGGAGTAAATAGTACAAGCTCAAAAGTAGAGTATGGTTATCAAAGCAGAGGATACAATTTTCCAAAGACATTATATATCAGGGAAAGAACTTCTCGAGGTTTTGTATACGAAGGACACTGTCGGATGATATTTCAACCAAGGAGCCGACGGTCCACCGAGAAGCTGATGTGAGTATCGACATGCAACCAGAGGAAGAAACAATGTGAAGGCATTGGATTATAGAAGCAACCGGCTAATTCAAAGCTCTCACGTGAAGGAATTATGATTTCCAAATCAAAGGATCAAAAGCAAATGCTCTGATTAAGGATGGATAAGTTGAGTAGGCTTAGGGGTAAAATCGATGGCAATTTGGTTGGTCGACATCCAGCTCAAGTTTAAAATAACGTATGAGCCGGAAGGATAATCCTAGGATTCGACTGATGATTGTGAACATTTGCAACTTATTGAATCAATGGACTCAAAAATGATAGTGACCAAGGATGCCACTAGTATTTGTATACTTATGGGATTAACCATAATGCAAGCATGCAAGAATTTCAAGAACAACTAGCGGTTGAGGATTTTTGAAAGATCAATTAGTATTTCGAAGACTTTGGTGAAACACATCAACAACTGGGGAGAAACAAGTCCTTGGTGTGTGTGAGGATTAATTTGTAGGTGTATTCAGGTGACAAGGAACTGTCAGGCAGTAGGCACAAGGATTTTCAGAACAACAACGGGTATTTTGAGGTATCTCGTAATAACAAGAGCAATTGGGGACTAAGGTCAGAATGGCAAGTGGATGCAGTTATCTATAGGGGTTGACGGTGGAAGGGAATTGCAAACGCAATGAGCACAAGTTCTCGGGATAACTTCGGAGAGTATCTTCTGAATCCTCTGGTGCAGTAGGCGATCATCTGTAATAAGGGGCTCTACGGAAGGAAGTAATTACGAGAACCTAGAGTTAGAGTTAGCAAAATCTTTTAACCCGAATAGAAGAGAGATCAGAATCCCAAAATATAGATGAGTAATAAAAGATCCTAATACCACCCAATGGCGACGTGGGCCCGTAAGCCGCACAACCATGTAAGTTAAAAGTTTTGCAATGACTGGACTCAACTTCGGCCAAGGAGTTTGGAAGGGGGATTCCTACAGGCAGTCGGCTCTGATACCAACTTGTGACGCCCCCGATTTGACCGTACACTAATCATACATGCAAATATGTATGATCAAGATCAGGGACTCACGGGAAGATATCACAACACAACTCTACAAATAAAATAAGTCATACAGGCATCATATTACAAGCCAGGGGCCTCGAGGGCTCGAATACATGAGCTCGATCATGGACGAGTCAGCGGAAGCAACAATATCTGAGTACAAACATAAATTAACCAAGTTTGCCTTAAGAAGGCAAGCACAAACTGGGATACAAATCGAAAGAGGCGCATGCCTCCTGCCTAGAATCCTCCTAAACTACTCCTGGTCGTCGTCAGCGGCCTGCACGTAGTAGTAAGCACCTCCCGAGTAGTAGCAGTCATCATCGACAGTGGCGTCTGGCTCCTGGACTCCATCGTCTGGTCGCAGCAATCGGGTATAGAAAGGGGGAAAAGGGGGAGCAAATCAACCGTGAGTACTCATCCAAAGTACTCGCAAGCAAGGAGCTACACTACATATGCATGCATTGGTATCAAATGGAAAAGGGGTAGCATATGTGGACTAAACTGCAAAATGCCGGAATAAGAAGGGGATAGCTAGTCCTATCGAAGACTGCGCTTCTGGTAACCTCCATCTTGCATCAGAAGAAGAGAATAGATGGTAGGTTCACCAAGTAACATTGCATAGCATAATCCTACCCGATGATCCTCTCCTCGTCGCCCTGTGAGAGAGCAATCACCGGTTGTATCTGGCACTTGGAAGGGTGTGTTTTATTAAGTATCTGGTTCTAGTTGTCATAAGGTCAAGGTACAACTCCAAGTCATCATGTTACCGAAGATCACGGTGTGACGCCCTCGATTCAATCGTACACTAATCATACACGCAAATGTGTACGATCAAAATCAAGGACTCACGGGAAGATATCACAACACAACTCTAGACACAAAATAAAATAATACAAGCTTTATATTACAAGCCAGGAGCCTCGAGGGCTCGAATACACAAGAGTCAGAGGAAGCAACAATATCTGGGTACAGACATGAGTTAAACAAGTTTGCCTTAAGAAGGCTAGCACAAAAGCAACATCGATCGAAAAGGAAATGCCTCCTGCCTGGGAGCCTCCTAACTACTCCTGGTCGTCGGCGGTCTTCACGTAGTAGTAGGCACCTCCAGTGTAGTAGGAGTCGTCATCGACGGTGGCGTCTGGCTCCTGGGCTCCATCGTCTGGTCGCAGCAATCGGGTATGGGGGAAAAAGAGGTAGCAAAGCAACCGTGAGTACTCATCCAAAGTACTCGCAAGACTTACATCAGAAATAAACTAAGTATGTGTCTGTATCAAAGGAAAATGGGTTGTATCTATGGACTAAACTGCAGAATGCCAAAAGAGAAGGGGAAAGCCTAGCCTATCGAAGACTAGCATCTTCAAGCATCTTGTAGCATATAGAAGAGTACAGATCAACATAATGTAAAGTAGGTAGTGTTATCAACCTCGGCCAGAGATCCCTTCTCGACTCCCTGCGAGAAAGCAATCCCAGAGCCATACTATTCATTTCTCATAACCTTGTCTCATCTCAAGTATCCAGTTCTAGTTGCATCGATCGGGATACAACTCCAAGTGTCCGTTACCATAGGACAGGCTATCGATAGATGTTTTCTTCCCTGCAGGGGTGCACCAACTTACCCACCACGCTCGATTAATTCCGGCCAGACACACTTTCCGGGGTCATGCCCGGCCTCGGCCAAACAATACGCCGCAACCCGACCTAGGCTTAATAGAGAGGTCAGCACGCCGGACTAAGCCTATGCCCGAGGGGTCATGGGCCATCTCCCTGCAAACTCCTGCATGTTGCGTACGCGGCCGGTGAGCAGACCTAGCTACCTCCTTCAAAAAGGCAGGTGCTTACCAGTCCAACCCGGTGCGCGCCGCTTAGTCGCTGACGTCTATTAAGCTTCAGCTGATGTATACGACGCAGAACGCCCATACTACCCACGTGATGGTTAGTGCTATCAGGCCAGAGGCCCCTCGGATCAAATATCCAAACCGTAGTGGATTAGGACCACGCGGTAACGAGAAGAGACTCACGATCGATGTGACCCCGTCGCCCCGTCTCGAGTACTTGCTGCAAGGGCTAAGAATGCCCGGCCACGCCTCGCAAGTATCTCGCAGGCACCTTCCAGGTCAATCCGACTCCACATCACTCGCTATTAAGCTCGCGCGAGTACCCCTCAGGGCCGACCCATCTTTAGTAACATGGCTCAGTGCAAATTCATAGTAACCATAGTAACTGTGTGTCTAACACCAAGGGGAAAACCCAAGGAATCACCCCTGGTGAATTCCACTCGATGTTGTCATCAAGGTGAACGTAAGAGGATCCACCCTTGAGGTTCACGCTTGAGGGGTTACACGACAGAGCCGTAACAGAAGTGGTTAAGGAGGAAATCACCCTCGATGACCATGACCAGATAGCTACACTATAGAGATCTCATCAGGAGTGATGTATGAGGTTCCACCCTCGGCACTCAATGGTAACTCTGCAGAGTCGAGCAACAAAAGGGGAAAGTGATGTGCGGTGTCGGGGCCTGGACGTTGATCACGTTGATCGAGTCATCAAACATAAAGCGGGGCAACTGGGACAAGGTGGGGGTCACTGATGGATCTCTAACCAACCTATACTAAGCAGTTTAGGATAAGTAGGTAAGGTATGAAAGCAAGTAACAAAAACAGGCTATGCATCAGAGTACGTAGGAGGGTTTGCTTGAGAGGGAAAGAAATGGGCGATATCGGAATGCTCAAGGAGGGTTTGCTTGCCTGGTTGCTTGCTACCTCTTGAGCACTGCGTTGGTTTTCCCCGAAGAGGAAGGGATGATGCAGCAAAGTAGCGTAAGTATTTCCCTCAATTTGAGAACCAAGGTATTAATCCAGCATGAGGCTACGCATGAGTCCCTCGCACCTGCAAAAAAGAAATAAATCCTCGCAACCAACGCGATAATGGGTTGTCAATCCCTACACAGCCACTTACGAGAGTGAGATCTGATAGATATGATAAGATAATATTTTTGGTATTTTTGTGATAAAGATGCAAAGTAAAATAAAAGCAAAGTAAAAAGGAAAGGAAATAACTAAGTATTGGAAGATTAATATGATGAAGATAGACCCGGGGGCCATAGGTTTCACTAGTGGCTTCTCTTGAGAGCATAAGTATTCTACGGTGGGTGAACAAATTACTGTTGAGCAATTGACAGAATTGAGCATAGTTATGAGAATATCTAGGTATGATCATGTATATAGGCATCACGTCCGAGATAAGTAGACCGACTCCTGCCTGCATCTACTACTATTACTCCACTCATCGACCGCTATCCAACATGCATCTAGAGTATTAAGTTAATGAAAACAGAGTAACGCCTTAAGCAAGATGACATGATGTAGAGGGATAAACTCATGCAATATGATGAAAACCCCATCTTGTTATCCTCGATGGCAACAATACAATACGTGCCTTGCTGCCCCTACTGTCACTGGGAAAGGACACCGCAAGATTGAACCCAAAGCTAAGCACTTCTCCCATTGCAAGAAAGATCAATCTAGTAGGCCAAACCAAACTAATAATTCGAAGAGACTTGCAAAGATAACCAATCATACATAAAAGAATTTAGAGAATATTCAAATATTATTCATAGATAGACTTGATCATAAACCCACAATTCATCGATCTCAACAAATACACCGCAAAAAGAAGATTACATCAAATAGTTCTCCACAAGAGAGGGGGAGAACATTGTATTGAGATCCAAAAAGAGAGAAGAAGCCATCTAGCTACTAACTATGGACCCATAGGTCTAAGGTGAACTACTCACACTTCATCGGAGGGGCTATGGTGTTGATGTAGAAGCCCTCTGTGATCGATGCCCCCTCCGGCGGAGCTCCGGAACAAGCCCCAAGATGGGATCTCGTGGATACAGAAAGTTGCGGCGTTGGAATTAGGGTTTTGGCTGTGTATCTGATCGTTTGGGGGTACGTAGGTATATATAGGAGGAAGGAGTACGTCGGTGGAGCAACAGGGGGGGCACGAGAGTGGAGGGCGCGCCTGGGGGGGGGGGGTAGGTGCGCCCCTACCTTGTGGCCTCCTCTTTTGTGTCTTAACGTAGGGTCCAAGTCTCCTGGGTCTTGTTCATTGAGAAAATCACGTTCCCAAAGGTTTCATTCCGTTTGGACTCCGTTTGATATTCCTTTTCTTCGAAACCCTAAAACAGGCAAAAACAGCAATTCTGGGCTGGGCCTCCGGTTACTAGGTTAGTCCCAAAAATAATATAAAAGTGGATAATAAAGCCCAATAATGTCCAAAACAGTAGATAATATAGCATGGAGAAATCGAAAATTATAGATACGTTGGATACGTACCAAGCATCCCCAAGCTTAATTCCTGCTCGTCCTCGAGTCGGTAAATGATAAAAACAGAATTTTTGATGCGGAGTGCTACTTGGCATAATTTGAATGTAATTCTTCTTAATTGTGGTATGAATATTCTGATCCGAAAGATTCAAGACAAAAGTTCATATTGACATAAAAATAATAATACTTCAAGCATACTAACAAAGCAATTATGTCTACTCAAAATAACATGGCCAAAGAAAGTTCATCCCTACAAAATCATATAGTTTAGTCATGCTCCATTTTTGTCACACAAGAATGCTCTCATCATGCACAACCCCGATGACAAGCCAAGCAATTGTTTCATACTTTAGAAATCTCAAACCTATAAACTTTCACACAATATATGAGCGCGAGCCATGGACATAGCACTATGGGTGGAATAGAATATAATGAGGGGGGTTATGTGGAGAAGACAAAAAGGAGAAAATCTCACATCAACGAGGCTAATCAATGGGCTATGGAGATGCCCACCGATTGATGTTAATGCAAGGAGTAGGGATTGCCATGCAACGGATGCACTAGAGCTATAAATGTATGAAAGCTCAACAAAATAAACTAAGTGGGTGTGCATCCAACTTGCTTGCTCACGAAGACCTAGGGCACTTGAGGAGGCCCATTGTTGGAATATACAAGCCAAGTTCTATAATGAAAATTCCCACTAGTCTATGAAAGTGACAAAACAAGAGACTCTCTATCATGAAGATTACGGTGCTACTTTGAAGCACAAGTGTGGCATAGGATAGTAACATTGTCCCTTCTCTCTTTTTCTCTCTCTCTATTTTTTGGGGGGCCTTCTCCTTTTTTATGGCCTTTCTCTTTTTTTGGGGCCTTCTCTTTTTCATGGCCTTTCTTCTCTTTTTTATAATTCCTCACTTGGGACAATGCTCTATAAAATAATGATCATCACACTTCTATTTATTTACAACTTAATGATTACAACTCGATACTAGAACAAAAGATGACTCTATATGAATGCCTCCGGCAGTGTACCGGGATATGCAATGAACCAAGAGTGACATGTATGAAAGAATTATGAATGGTGGCTTTGCCACAAATACTATGTCAACTACATGATCATGCTAAGCAATATGACAATAATGAATGTGTCATGATAAGCGGAATGGTGGAAAGTTGCATGGCAATATATCTCGGAATGGCTATGGAAATGCCATAATAGCTAGGTATGGTGGCTGTTTTGAGGAAGATATAAGGAGGTTTATGTGTGAAAGAGTGTATCATATCACGGGGTTTGGATGCACCGGCGAAGTTTGCGCCAACTCTCAATGTGAGAAAGGGCAATGCACAGTACCGAAGAGGCTAGCAAGGATGGAAGGGTGAGAGTGCGTATAATCCATGGACTCAACATTAGTCATAAATAACTCACATACTTATTGCAAAAATATACAAGTCATCAAAAACCTCGGCACTACACGCATGCGCCTAGGGGGATAGATTGGTAGGAAAAGACCATCGTTCGTCCCCGACCGCCACTCATAAGGAGGACAATCAAATAACACCTCATGTTTCAAATTTGTTACATAACGTTTACCATACGTGCATGCTACGGGACTTGCAAACTTCAACACAAGCATTTCTCAATTTCACAACTACTCAACTAGCACGACTTTGATATTTTTACCTCCATAGCTCAAAACAATCATCAAGCATCATACTTCTCTTAGTATTCAAAACACTCATAAGAAAATTTTACTAATATTGAATACCTAGTATATTAGGATTTTAAACAAATTACCATGCTATTTAAGATTCTCAAAATAATCTAAGTGAAGCATGAGAGATCAATGGTTTCTATAAAACAAATCCACCACCGTGCTCTAAAATATATAAGTGAAGTACTAGAGCAAAACTATATAACTCAAAAGATATAAGCGAAGCACATAGAGTATTCTAACAAATTCCAAATCATGTATGGCTCTCTCAAAAGGTGTGTACAGCAAGGATGATTGTGGTAAACTAAAAAGTAAAGACTCAAATCATACAGGACGCTCCAAGCAAAACACATATCATGTGGTGAATAAAAATATAGCTAAAAGTAAAGTTACCGATAGAAGTAGACGAAAGAGGGGATGCCTTCCGGGGCATCCCCTAGCTTTGGCTTTTAGGTGTCCTTAGATTATCTTGGGGGTGACATGGGCATCCCCAAGCTTAGTCTCTTGCCACTCCTTGTTCCATAATCCATCAAATCTTTACCCAAAACTTGAAAACTTCACAACACAAAACTCAAAGTAGAAAATCTCGTGAGCTCCGTCAGCGAAAGAAAACAAAAGACCAGTTCAAGGTACTGTAATGAACTCATTATTTATTTATATTGGTGTTAAACCTACTGTATTCCAACTTATCTATGGTTTATAAACTATTTTACTATCCATAGATTCATCAAAATAAGCAAACAACACAGGAAAAATAGAATCTGTCAAAAACAGGACAGTCTGTAGTAATCTGTAGCTAGCGCAAGATCTGGAACCCTAAAAATTCTAAAATAAATTTCTGGATGTGAGAAATTTATCTATTAATCATCTTCAAAAATAATTAACTAAATAGCACTTCCAAATAAAAATGGCAGCAGTTCTCGTGAGCACTAAAGTTTCTGTTTTTTACAGCAAGTGTAACAAGACTTTCCCCAAGTCTTCCCAACGGTTCTACTTGGCACAAACACTAATTAAACACAAAAAATACAACCAAAACAGAGGCTAGATAAATTATTTATTACTAAACAGGATCAAAAAGCAAGGAATAAAAATAAAATTGGGTTGCCTCCCAACAAGCGCTATCGTTTAACGCCCCTAGCTAGGCATAACAAGCAAGGATAGATCTAGGTATTGCCATCTTTGGTAGGCAATTCTTCAATGAGGCATCTACCATATTTAGGAATTTCTTTATTTTTATTGATTATCAAACTTTTAGGCACAAGATCGAAAAAATCATTTGTAACAAATGGTTCCTTAATGATTGCAAAAAGATTGGGATGAATACTTATAGATTTGAGATCCGCAGTTTCCTTACTAGAGGATTCACCCTTATTTTTAGGAACATACATAAGCTTGGCAATTTTAGTGGGAGGACTTGGAGTATTCTTTACGGAAGAAAAAGCGGTTCCCAAGTTGGTAATAATATCCTCAAGTTTATCGATTCTAGTGGAATCGTGATTTATTTTCTCATTAAGTATGGGTTCCTTCTCTTTAATATTTTTCAAAGTGACTCCTACTTTAGATCGATATTGAGAGATTCGATTGTGGAACTTTTTATCCAAATTTTCAATTAGCTCTATGGTAGCAACCTTATTTTCAATAATTTCAAGTTTTTGCATTACATGCTCCAAAGTTAATACAGTTCCATTAACCAAAAGAGAGGGTGAGCCAAACAAATCTATCATAGCATTATAAGAATCAAAAGTATGGCTACCCAAGAAGTTCCCTTCAGTAATAGTATCAAGGACATATCTGTGCCAAGGAGTAACGCCTACATAAAAATTGCGAAGAAGAACGGAAGTAGATTGCTTCCTGGTAGATCTATTTTGAGCATTGCAAATTCTATACCAAGTGTCTTTTAGATTTCCCCCCTCCCTTTGCTTAAAATTTAGAATTTCATTCTTGGGAGACAACGGAGAAGATAACGGGCTAGCCATAACGACAAGCAAACGAACTAACACACAAGCAAACAAAAAAAACAAGCGGGA
The DNA here is from genome assembly GCF_018294505.1 of Triticum aestivum. NCBI lineage: Eukaryota > Viridiplantae > Streptophyta > Magnoliopsida > Poales > Poaceae > Triticum > Triticum aestivum. The sequence goes on along the minus strand of NC_057800.1, from coordinate 106,703,487 downwards.
AAATAGAGGCAAACGAGAAAGAGAAGGAGGATAGAGAGAGAGGGCGAATAAAACGGCAAGGGTGACGTGGGGGAGAGGAAAACAAGAGGCAAATGGCAAATAATGTAATGCGAGAGATAAGGGTATGTGATGGTTACTTGGTATATTGACTTTTGCGTAGACCTCCCCGGCAACGGTGCCAGAAATCCTTCTTGCTACCTCTTGAGCACTGCGTTGGTTTTCCCCGAAGAGGAAGGGATGATGCAGCAAAGTAGCGTAAGTATTTCCCTAAGTTTTTAAGAACCAAGGTATCAATCCAGTAGGAGGCTACGCGCGAGTCCCTCGCACCTGCACAAAACAAATAAATCCTTGCAACCAACGCGATAAAGGGTTGTCAATCCCTACATGGCCACTTACGAGAGTGAGATCTGATAGATATGATAAGATAATATTTTTGGTATTTTTGTGATAAAGATGCAAAGTAAAATAAAAGCAAAGGAAAAAAGCAAAGGAAATAACTAAGTATTGGAAGATTAATATGATGAAGATAGACCCGGGGGCCATAGGTTTCACTAGTGGCTTCTCTCGAGAGCATAAGTATTCTACGGTGGGTGAACAAATTACTGTTGAGCAATTGATAGAATTGAGCATAGTTATGAGAATATCTAGGTATGATCATGTATATAGGCATCACGTCCGAGACAAGTAGACCAACTCCTGCCTGCATCTACTACTATTACTCCACTCATCGACCGCTATCCAGCATGCATCTTGAGTATTAAGTTAATGAAAACAGAGTAACGCCTTAAGCAAGATGACATGATGTAGAGGGATAAACTCATGCAATATGATGGATCTTGTTATCCTCGATGGCAAAAATACAACACGTGCCTTGCTGCCCCTACTGTCACTGGGAAAGGACACCGCAAGATTGAACCCAAAGCTAAGCACTTCTCCCATTACAAGAAAGATCAATCTAGTAGGCTAAACCAAATTGATAATTCGAAGAGACTTGCAAAGATAACCAATCATACATAAAAGAATTCAGAGAAGATTCAAATATTGTTCATAGATAGACTTGATCATAAACCCACAATTCATCGATCTCAACAAACACACCGCAAAAAGAAGATTACATCGAATAGTGCTCCACAAGAGAGGGGAGAACATTGTATTGACATCCAAAAAGAGAGAAGAAGCCATCTAGCTACTAACTGTGGACCCGTAGGTATGAGGTGAACTACTCACACTTCACCGGAGAGGCTATGGTGTTGATGTAGAATCCCTCCGTGATCGATGCCCCCTCCGGTGGAGCTCCGAAACAGGCCCCAAGATGGGATCTCGTGGATACAGAAAGTTGCGGCGGTGGAATTAGGGTTTTGGCTCCGTATCTGATCGTTTGGGGGTACGTAGGTATATATAGGAGGAAGGAGTACGTCGGTGGAGCAAAAGTGGGCCCATGAGGGTGGAGGGCGCGCCTGGGGGGGTAGGCGCACCCCCTACTGTTGGAAATATGCCCTATAGGCAATAATAAAATGGTTATTATTGTATTTCCTTGTTCATGATAATTGTCTATTGTTCATGCTATAATTGTATTAACCGGAAACCGTAATACATGTGTGAATACATAGACCACAACATGTCCCTAGTAAGCCGCTAGTTGACTAGCTCGTTGATCAATAGATGGTCATGGTTTCCTGACCATGGACATTGGATGTCATTGATAACAGGATCACATCATTAGGAGAATGATGTGATGGACAAGACCCAATCTTAAGCGTAGCACAAGATCGTGTAGTTCGTTTGCTAAAGCTTTTCTAATGCCAAGTATCGTTTCCTTAGACCATGAGATTGTGCAACTCCCGGATACCGTAGGAATGCTTTTGGTGTACCAAACGTCACAACGTAACTGGGTGGCTATAAAGGTGCACTACAGGTATCTCCGAAAGTGTCTGTTGGGTTGGCACGAATCGAGACTGGGATTTGTCACTTAGTATGACGGAGAGGTATCTCTGGGCCCACTCGGTAATGCATCATCATAATGAGCTCAATGTGACTAAGGAGTTAGCCACGGGATCATGCGTTACGGAACGAGTAAAGAGACTTGCCGGTAACGAGATTGAACGAGGTATGGGGATACCGACGATCGAATCTCGGGCAAGTAACATACCGATAGACAAAGGGAATTGTATACGGGATTGATTGAATCCCCGACATCGTGGTTCATCCGATGAGATCATAGTGGAACATGTGGGAGCCAATATGGGTATCCAGATCCCGCTATTGGTTATTGGTCAGAGAGATGTCTCGGTCATGTCTGCATGGTTCCCGAACCCGTAGGGTGTACACACTTAAGGTTCGGTGACGCTAGAGTTGTTATGGGAAATAGTATGTGGTTACCGAAGGTTGTTCAGAGTCCCGGATGAGATCCAGGACATGACGAGGAGTTCCGGAATGGTCCGGAGGTGAAGATCGATATATTGGACGAAGGGTATTGGAGTCCGGAATTGTTCCAGGGGTATCGGGTGACGACCATCGTGTCCGAAAGTGGTTTCGGAGGCCCCGGCAAGTGTTGGGGGGCCTTATGGGCCAAGGGGAAGAGGCACACCAGCCTGCTAAGGGGTTGTGCGCCCCTCCCACCCCATATCACGTAACCAGGAGAGGTGGGGGTGCCTCCCCTACGGCAGCCTCCCCTCGTGGCTTGGGGGGCAAGTCTCCTAGGGGTGGGGGCGCCCAAAACCCATCTAGGGTTCCCTCCCTGGCCGCCGCCCCTCCCCTAGATGGGATCTGAAAGGGGCCGGCCCCCTCTCCCCTTCTCCTGTAAATAGTGGGGGTGGGAGGGCTTCCAGAAGACGGAGACCCTTCCCCTGGCGCAGCCCCTCCCCCTCTCCTACACCTCATCCTCCTCTGTAGCGCTTAGCGAAGCCCTGCCGGAGAACCACAAGCTCCATCACCACCACGCCGTCGTGCTGTCGGAGTTCTCCCTCAACTTCTCCTCTCCCCTTGCTGGATCAAGAAGGAGGAGACATTCTCGGGCTGTACGTGTGTTGAACTCGAAGGCGCTGTTGTTCGGTGCTTAGATCGGAATCGACCGCGATCTGAATCGCTGCGTGTACGACTCCACCAACCGCGTTCTTGTAACACTTACGCTTAGCGATCTTTAAGGGTATGAAGATGCAATCTCTCTCTCTCTTGTTGCTAGTATCTCCTAGATTGATCTTGGTGACACATAGGAAAATTTTTGAATTATTGCTACGTTACCCAACAGTGGCATCATGAGCTAGGTCTATGCGTAGATTCTATGTACGAGTAGAACACAAAGCAGTTGTGGGCGATGATTTGTTCAATTTGCTTACCGTTACTAGTCTTATCTTGATCCGGCGGCATTGTGGGATGAAGCGGCCCGGACCGACCTTACACGTATGCTTACGTGAGACTGGTTCCACCGACTGACATGCACTTGATGCATAAGGTGGCTGGCGGGTGTCTGTTTCTCCCACTTTAGTCAGATCGGATTCGATGAAAAGGGTCCTTATGAAGGGTAAATAGCAATTGGCATATCACCTTGTGGTTTTGCGTAGGTAAGAAACGTTCTTGCTAGAAACCCATAGCAGCCACATAAAACATGCAACAACAATTAGAGGACGTCTAACTTGTTTTTGCAGGGTATGCTATGTGATGTGATATGGCCAAAAGGATGTGATGAATGATATATGTGATGTATGAGATTGATCATGTTCTTGTAATAGGAATCACGACTTGCATGTCGATGAATATGACAACCGGCAAGAGCCATAGGAGTTGTCTTAATTTATTTATGACATGTGTGTCAATGAAAACGCCATGTAATTACTTTACTTTATTGCTAACTATTAGCCATATTAGTAGAAGTAATAGCTGGCGAGGCAACTTCATGAAGACACGATGATGGAGATCATGGTGTAATGCCGGTGACGATGGTGTTCATGTCGCGCCTCGAAGATGGAGATCAAAGGCGCAAGATGATATTGGCCATATCATGTCACTTTATGATTTGCATGTGATGTTTGTCATGTTTACATCTTATTTTATTAGAATGACGGTAGCTTAAATAAGATGACCCCTCGCTAAAATTTCAAGAAAGTGTTCCCCCTAATTGTGCACCGTTGCGAAGGTTCGTTGTTTCGAAGCACCACGTGATGATCGGGTGTGATAGATTCTAACGTTCGCATACAACGGGTGCAAGCCAGATTTACACATGCCAAACACTTAGGTTGACTTGACGAGCCTAGCATGTACAGACATGGCCTCGGAACACAAGAGACCGAAAGTTCGAACATGAGTCGTATAGTAGATACGATCAACATGAAGATGTTCACCGATGATGACTAGTCCGTCTCACGTGATGATCGGACACGGCCTAGTTGACTCAGATCATGTATCACTTAGATGACTAGAGGGATGTATATCTAAGTGGGAGTTCATTAAATAATCAGATGAACTTAATTATCATGAACATAGTCAAAAGGTCTTTGCAAATTATGTCGTAGCTTACACTTTAGTTCTACTGTTTAAGATATGTTCCTAGAGAAAATTTAGTTGAAAGTTGATAGTAGAAATTATGCGGACTGGGTCCGTCAACTGAGGATTATCCTCATTGCTGCGCAGAAGGCTTATGTCCTTAATGCACCGCTCGGTGTGCTGAACCTCGAGCGTCGTCTGTAGATGTTGGGAAACATCTGACATACACGTTTTGATGACTACGTGATAGTTCAGTGCGTAATGCTAACGGTTTAGAATTGTGGCACCAAAGACGTTTTTGAAACGTCGCAGAACATATGAGATGTTCCAAAGACTGAAATTGGGATTTCAGACTAGTGCCCACGTCAAGAGGTATGAGACCTCTGACAAGTTTCTTAAGCCTGCAAACTAAGGGAGAAAAGCTCAATCGTTGAGCATGTGCTCAGATTGTCTGAGTACTACAATCGCTTGAATCGAGTGGGAGTTAATCTTCCAGATGAGATAGTGATGGTTCTCCATAGTCACTGCCACCAAGCTATTAGAGCTTCGTGATGAACTATAACATAGCAGGGATAGACATGATGATCGTTGAGCAACTCGCGATGTTTGACACCGCGAAAGTAGAAATCAAGTAGGTGCATCAATTGTTGATGGTTAAACCACTAGTTTCAAGAAGGGCAAGGGAAAGAAGGGATACTTCATGAAACGGCAAATCAGTTGCTGCTCTAGTGAAGAAACCCAAGGTTGAACCCAAACCCGAGACTAAGTGCTTCTGTAATGAGGGGAACGGTCACTGAAGCAGAACTACCCTAGATACTTGGTAGATGAGAAGGCTGGCAAGGTCGACAGAAGTATTTTGAATATACATTATATTATTGTGTACTTTACTAGTACTCCTAGTAGCACCAGGGTAATAAATACCGGTTCGGTTGCTAAGTGTTAGTAACTCAAAATAAAAGGCTGCATAGACTAGCTAAAGGTGAGATGACGATATGTGTTGGAAGTGTTTCCAAGGTTGATGTGATCAAACATCGCACGCTTCCTCTACCATCGGGATTGGTGTTAAACCTAAATAATTGTTATTTGGTGTTTGCGTTGAGCATAGACATGATTGGATTATGTTTATCGCAATACGGTTATTCATTTAAGGAGAATAATGGTTACTCTGTTTATTTGAATAATACCTTCAATGGTCTTGCACCTAAAATGAATGGTTTATTGAATCTCGATCGTAGTGATACACATGTTCATGCCAAAAGATATAAGATAGTAATGATAGTACCACATACTTGTGGCACTGCCATTTGAGTCATGTTGGTATAAAATGCATGAAGAAGCTCCATGTTGATGGATCTTTGGACTCACTCGTTTTTGAAAAGATTGAGACATGCGAACCATGTCTATTGGTAGATATGCATGAAGAAACTCCATACAGATGGATCGTTTGGACTCACTTGATTTTGAATCACTTGAGACATGCAAATCATACCACATGGGCAAGATGACTGAAAGGCCTCGTTTTCAGTAAGATGGAACAAGAAAGCAACTTGTTGGAAGTAATACATTTTGATGTGTGCAGTCCAATGAGTGCTGAGGCACGCAGTGGATATCGTTATGTTCTTACTTCACAGATGATTTGAGTAGATGCTGAGTATATTTACTTGATGAAACACAAGTCTGAATTATTGAAGGGTTTAAGTAATTTCAGAGTGAAGTTGAAGATCGTCGTGACAAGAGGATAAAATGTCTATGATATGATCATAGAGATGAATATCTGAGTTACGAGTTTGGCACACAATTAAGACATTGTGGAAATTGTTTCACAACTAATACCGCCTGGAACACCATAGTGTGATGGTGTGTCCGAACATCATAACTGCACCCTATTGGATATGGTGCATACCATGATGTCTCTTATCGAATTACCACTATCGTTTATGGGTTAGGCATTAGAGACAACCGCATTCACTTTAAATAGGGCACCACGCAATTCCGTTGAGACGACACCGTATGAACTATGGTTTAGAAAAACCTAAGCTGTCGTTTCTTAAAAGTTTGGGGCTGCGACGCTTATGTGAAAAAGTTTCAGGCTGATAAGCTCGAACCCAAAGAGGATAAATGCATCTTCATAGAATACCCAAAACAGTTGGGTATACCTCCTATTTCAGATCCGGAAGCAAAAGTGATTGTTTCTAGAAATGGGTCCTTTCTCGAGGAAAAGTTTGTCTTGAAAGAATTGAGTGGGAGGATGATGGAGACTTGATAGGTTATTGAACCGTCACTTCAACTAGTGTGTAGCAGGGCACAGGAAGTTGTTCCTGTGACACCTACACCAATTGAAGTGGAAGCTTATGATAGTGATCATGAAACTTCGGATCAAGTCGCTACCAAACCTCATAGGTTGACAAGGATGCGTACTACTTCAGAGTGGTACGTAATCCTGTCTTGGAAGTCATGTTACTAGACAACAATGAACCTACAAGCTATGGAGAAGCGATGGTGGGCCCGAATTCCGACGAATGGCTCGAGGCCATAAAATCCGAGAGAGGGTCCATGTATAAAAACAAAGTATAGACTTTGGAAGAACTACTTGATGGTCGTAAGGCTGTTGGGTGCAGATGGATTTTAAAAGGAAGCCGAACAATGATGGTAAGTGCCACCATTAGGAAAGCTCGACTTGTCGTTAAGATGTTTTCCGACAAGTTCAAGGAGTTGACTACGATGAGACTTTCTCACTCGTAGCGATGCTAAGAGTCTGTTGGAATTATGTTAGCAGTTACTGCATTATTTATGAAATCTTGCAGATAGGATGTCAAAACATTGTTTCCTCGACGATTTTCTTGAGGAAAGGTTGTATGTGATACAACCAGAAGGTTTTGTCAATCCTGAAAGATGCTAACAAGTATGCAAAGCTCCAGCAATCCTTCTAAGGACTGGAGTAAGCATCTCGGAGTTGGAATGTACGCTTTGATGAGATGATCAAAGATTTTGGGTTTATACAAAGTTTATGAGAAACTTGTATTTCCAAAGAAGTGAGTGGGAGCACTATAGAATTTTTGATGAGTATATGTTGTTAACATATTGTTGATCAGAAATGATGTAGAATTTCTGGAAAGCATACAGGGTTATTTGAAAAGTGTTTTTCAATGGAAAACCTGGATTAAGCTACTTGAACATTGAGCATCAAGATCTATAAGGATAGATCAAAAACGCTTAATAGTACTTTCAAATGAATACATACCGTGACAAGATTTTGAAGGAGTTCAAAATAGATCAGCAAAGAAGGAGTTCTTGGTTGTGTTACAAGGTGTGAGTATTGACTAAAGACCTGACCACGGCAGAAGAGAGAGAAAGGACGAAGGTCGTCCCCTATGCTTTACACGTAGGCTCTACAGTATGCTATGCTATGTACCGCACCTGAAGTGTGTCTTGCCATGAGTCAGTCAAGGGGTACAAGAGTGATCCAGGAATGGATCACATGACAGCGGTCGAACTTATCCTTAGTAACTAGTGGACTAAGGAATTTTCTCGATTATGGAGGTGGTACAAGAGTTCGTCGTAAAGGGTTACGTCGATGCAAACTTTGACACTAATCCGGATGACTCTGAGTAGTAAAGCGGATTCATATAGTAGAGCAGTTATTTGGAATAGCTCCAAGTAGCGCGTGGTAGATGCATCTACCAGATGACATAGAGATGTGTAAACCACACATGGATCTGAAAGGTTCAGACCCATTGACTAATAAACCTCTCTCACAAGAGAGATATGAACAAACCCCATGGGTGTTGGATTCATTACAATCACATAGTGACGTGAACTAGATTATTGACTCTAGTACAAGTGGGAGACTGTTGGAAATATGCCCTAGAGGCAATACTAAAATGGTTATTATTGTATTTCCTTGTTTATGATAATTGTCTATTGTTCATGCTATAATTGTATTAACCGGAAAACGTAATACATGTGTGAATACATAGACCACAACATGTCCCTAGTAAGCCTCTAGTTGACTAGCTCGTTGATCAATAGATGGTCATGGTTTCCTAACCATGGACATTGGATGTCATTGATAACGGGATCACATCATTAGGAGAATGATGCGATGGACAAGACCCAATCTTAAGCGTAGCACAAGATCGTGTAGTTCATTTGCTAAAGCTTTTCTAATGTCAAGTATCATTTCCTTAGACCATGAGATTGTGCAACTGCCGGGTACCGTAGGAATGCTTTGGGTGTACCAAACGTCACAACGTAACTGGGTGGCTATAAAGGTGCACTACAGGTATCTCCGAAAGTGTCTGTTGGGTTGGCACGAATTGAGACTGGGATTTGTCACTCCGTATGACGGAGAGGTATCTCTGGGCCCACTCCGTAATGCATCATCATAATGAGCTCAATGTGACTAAGAAGTTAGCCACGGGATCATGCATTACGGTACGAGTAAAGAGACTTGCCGGTAACGAGATTGAACGAGGTATGGGGATACCGACGATCGAATCTCGGGCAAGTAACATACCGATAGACAAAGGGAATTGTATACGGGATTGATTGAATCCCCGACATCGTGGTTCATCCGATGAGAACATCGTGGAACATGTGGGAGCCAATATGGGTATCCAGATCCCGCTATTGGTTATTGGTCAAAGAGATGTCTCGGTCATGTCTGCATGGTTCCCAAACCCGTAGGGTCTACACACTTAAGGTTCGGTGACGCTAGAGTTGTTATGGGAAATAGTATGTGGTTACTGAAGGTTGTTCGGAGTCCTGGATGACATCCCGGACGTGACGAGGAGTTCCGGAATGGTCCGGAGGTGAAGGTTGGACGAAGGGTAGGAGTCCGGAATTGTTCCAGGGGTATCGGGTGACGACCAGCGTGTCCGAAAGTGGTTTCGGAGGCCCCGGCAAGTGTTGGGGGGCCTTATGGGCCAAGGGGAAGTGGCACACCAACCCATTAAGGGGTTGTGCGCCCCTCCCACCCCATCTCACGTAACCAGGAGAGGTGGGGGTGCCTCCCCTAGGGCAGCCTCCCCTACTGGCTTGGGAGGCAAGTCTCCTAGGGGTGGGGGCACCCAAAACCCATCTAGGGTTCCCTCCCTGGCCGCCGCCCCTCCCCTAGATGGGATCTGAAAGGGGCCGGCCCCCTCTCACCTTCTCCTATAAATAGTGGGGGTGGGAGGGCTGCTAGAAGACGGAGACCCTTCCCCTGGCGCAGCCCCTTCCCCTCTCCTACACCTCATCCTCCTCTGTAGCGCTCGGCGAAGCCCTGCCGGAGAACCACGAGCTCCATCACCACCACGCCGTCGTGCTGTCGGAGTTCTCCCTCAACTTCTCCTCTCCCCTTGCTGGATCAAGAAGGAGGAGACGTTCCCGGGCTGTACGTGTGTTGAACGCGGAGGCGCTGTTGTTCGGCGCTTAGATCGGAATCGACCGCGATATGAATCGTTGCGTGTACAACTCCACCAACCACGTTCTTTTAACGCTTCCGCTTAGCGATCTTCAAGGGTATGAAGATGCACTCTCTCTCTCTCTCTCTCTCTCATTGCTAGTATCTCCTAGATTGATTTTGGTGACACGTAGGAAAATTTTGAATTATTGCTACGTTCCCCAACCCCTACCTCGTGGCCTCCTCTTTTGTGTCTTGATGTAGGGTCGAAGTCTCATGGGTCTTGTTCGTTGAGAAAATCACGTTCCCAAAGGTTTCACTCCGTTTGGACTCCGTTTGATATTCCTTTTCTTCGAAACCCTAAAACAGGCAAAAAACAACAATTCTAGGCTGGGCCTCCGTTTAATAGGTTAGTCCCAAAAATAATATAAAAGTGGATAATAAAGCCCAATAATGTCCAAAATAATAGATAATGTAGCATGGAGCAATCAAAAATTATAGATACGTTGGAGACGTATCATTGCTCTGGCAAGAGAGAGGGGTCGTCAACACCGTAGTCGTATTGGGTAGCAGCGGCGTCGGTCTCGTAGTCTATCGGATAGAAGAGGGGGAAGAAACAATTAATATAATGCAAACAGATGCATAACAATGCATGACAAGACAAGTAGCGGTGCTAGGGGTGCCCTAACGCGGTATGAGGTGGTACCGGTGAAGGGGGGAAACATCCGGGAAAGTATCCCCGGTGTATCGCATTTTTGGACATATGAATCGGAGGGGAAATTTGCATGTTTGCTATGCTAGGGATGCGTGGCGGACGAACGGGCTGTGTATCCGGATTTGTCTCATCGTTTTGAGCAACTTTCATGTACAAAGTTTTTCCATCCGAGTTTTAGATTATTTTAAATGATTTTCTAAAGTTTTAATCATTTTTCTGATTTTAATTATTTTTTAAATCCAACATTATCCAGAACAGTGAATGATGATGCAAGCATGACATCAGAGTGATGTCATCAGGTCAACTGGTCGGTTGACCAGTCAAACCAGACAGGTGGGTCCATTAGGACCCACATGTCACTGTCAAGGGCACTAACAGGTAGTTTGGACTAACTAAATGGGTTAATTAGCGGTTGGGGCCTAGTAGTCAGTCAGAGATTAGGGTTTTAATTAACTAATTTAATTAATTATAAAATTATCTATTTATTTATTTCGTTTATGGCATGGGCCCCGCATGTCAGTGCCACTGGACTGCCCAGTCAGCTTAGTTAACTGGGTCAACCCAGTCAACTAGGGCCAGGGGACCCACTAGCAGCGACCCAGGTGGGCCCCAGTGGCCGGCCACGTCAGCGGCGGCACAGGAGGGAGCTCCGGCAAGCCACTTCTACGGCGGCGTGGCTCGGCATCCGTTGGAAAACGGCCGCGGGGGCCCATTTCGACCGCGGTTTGAACCTACGGCACCGCGGGGCTCGCGCGCATCCGACTGCGGTGGTGGCCTGGCCGGAGCGCGCCTACAGCGACAGCGGCGAGCGGCGAGGGCGGCAGCTGGGTCACGGCTCAGCGGGAACGGCGACAGGGGGCATGAGCGAAGGCATAGGCGGTCATGTTGGACTCCTGGGAGACCCCGGAGCACATCGCTGTGCTCCGACGTGAGCGTTAGCAGCGGTGGCCTCGGCGGTGATGCGGACGGCGGCGGCGAGCTACTGCTACGGCGGGGGAGAGGCTAGGGGGCACGGGGATCGAATCCAAAGGGACGAGGCGGAGCGGGAGCTCACTGTGGTCCAGTAGGGGAGGGCAGCGGGCTCGAGGAGGCTCGCTGGCGCCGGATTTGTCGGCGAGGTCGACAGTGCCCGAGGAGGAAGAAGATGGCCAGCTCGGCGACGGAGGGGCTTTCGGCTCCTGCTCGTGGGCGTGGAAGACGATGCTGACGGCCATGAAGCTCTGGGGCGCGCTAAAGAGGGTTGGGAGCAGCGGTCGCCGCGGTGGGCGCCGATGGGTGATACGTCTCCAACGTATCTATAATTGTTGATTGCTCCATGCTATATTATCTACTGTTTTGGACATTATTGGGCTTTATTACCCACTTTTATATTATTTTTGGGACTAACCTATTAACCGGAGGCCCAGCCCAGAATTGATGTTTTTTGCCTGTTTTAGGGTTTCGAAGAAAAGGAATATCAAACGGAGTACAAACGGAATGAAACCTTCGGAAACGTGATTTTCTCATCAGATAAGATCCAGGAGACTTGGACCCTCCGTCAAGAAAGCCACGAGGCGGTCACGAGGGTGGAGGCCCCCCCTAGGGCGCGCCCCCTGCCTCATGGGCCCCTCGAAGCTCCACTGACGTACTTCTTCCTCCTATATATATCCACGTACCCCCAAACGATCAGATACGAAGCCAAAAACCTAATTCCACCGCCGCAACTTTCTGTATCCATGAGATCCCATCTTGGGGCCTGTTCGGGAGCTCCGCCGGAGGGGGCATCGATCACAGAGGGCTTCTACATCATTATCCAAGCCCCTCCGATGAAGTGTGAGTAGTTTATTTCAGACCAACGGGTCCATAGCTAGTAGCTAGATGGCTTCTTCTCTCTTTTTGGATCTCAATACAATGTTCTCCCCCTCTCTCGTGGAGATCTATTCGATGTAATCTTCTTTTTGCGGTGTGTTTGTTGAGATCGATGAATTGTGGGTTTATGATCAAGTCTATCTATGAATAATATTTGAATCTTCTCTGAATTCTTTTATGTATGATTGGTTATCTTTGCAAGTCTCTTCGAATTATCAGTTTGGTTTGGCCTACTAGATTGGTTGTTCTTGCCATGGGAGAAGTGCTTAGCTTTGGGTTCGATCTTGCGGTCTCCTTTCCCAGTGACAGAAGGGGCAGCAAGGCACATATTGTATCGTTGCCATTGAGGATAACAAGATGGGTTTTTTATCATATTGCATGAAACTATCCCTCTACATCATGTCATCTTGCTTAAGGCGTTACTCTGTTTTTAACTTAATACTCTAGACGCATGCTGGATAGCGATCGATGAGTGGAGTAATAGTAGTAGATGCAGAATCGTTTCGGTCTACTTGTCTCGGACGTGATGTCTATATACATGATCATACCTAGATATTCTCATAACTATGCTCAATTCTGTCAATTGCTCAACAGTAATTTGTTCACCCACCGTAGAATACTTATGCTCTTGAGAGAAGCCACTAGTGAAACCTATGGCCCCCGGGTCTCTTTCTCATCATATCAATCTCCATCACTTTATTATTGCTTTGCTTTTACTTTGCTTTTACTTTTTACTTTGCATCTCTATACCAAAAATAACAAAAATATTATTTATCATCTCTATTAGATCTCACTTTTCGTAAGTGACCGTGAAGGGACTGACAACCCCTAAGCGCGTTGGCTGCGTTGAGCTATTGTTTTTGTGTAGGTACGAGGGACTCGAGCGTAGCCTCCTACTGGATTGATACCTTGGTTCTCAAAAACTGAGGGAAATACTTACGCTACTTTGCTGCATCATCCCTTCCTCTTCGAGGAAATCCAACGCAGTGCTCAAGAGGTAGCAAGAAGAATTTCTGGCGCCGTTGCCGGGGAGTCTGCGCAAAAGTCAACATACCAAGTACCATCACAATCCCTATCTCCCGCATTACATTATTTGCCATTTGCCTCTTATTTTCCGCTCCCCCCAATTCACTCTTGCCATTTTATTCGCCCTCTCTCTCTCTATCCTCCCTCTCTATTTGCCTCTTTTTGCCCGTTTGCCTTTTTTGTTTGCTCGTGTATTAGTTTACTAGCTTGTCGTTATGTCAAGTCCTTTACCTTCTGCCTCTATGTCTGAAATTGGGAAAATTATTGTCGATATGGACAATAATAATATCATGAAAAATTCTGATGCTCCTACTAAAGAACCTACCATCTTTCATACAAAAAAATTTCGTGTTGGTAGTGGTAATATTATTGGAAAAGGAGTTATTCAAGATTTCTTTACTTGTGCCGGTGCTTTACCTTCCATGGGAAGTTCTATCCTTCATAGAACTAGTATTCTTGCCGGCGCTATTGCCATTCTTGTAGTTGAACTTGAAAGACAATTCATGCACATACATCCTTCTATACAGAGGTTTTTTCTGGAATTTTCTAATATTGAGCATTCTTCTGTTAAGCGTGCCGCTACTATCTTTTTGGCTCATGAGTTTAGATTCATAATAAAAGAAGGCAAAGAAATCCTTGCGCATTATAGGGTGGACGCTTGCCGCCCTCCCATAGAGGCTATCCTCTTTGATCAAGAAGAAATAATGCGCTTTCAATCTCTAGACTATGTTGCTTTCAATGAAAATCTTAGAAAAAGGGTTCCTACCAATGTTTTAGTTGATAGAATTTCTGAACTTAATTATGATTTGGCTATTTGAAATAATGAACTAGGATATTCTCTTGAATATAGGCTCACAAAGTTCTGTCAAAATAATGCTTATAATGATGAATTGGTTGTGCATTATGAAGGACCAAAGGAGGAACCTATACCTCCCAAGGTTGATCTTGGGGACTTTTGTCCCGTTAAATTTAGCCCTTTTGATTACTTTTGCTTGCCTCAAAGAAAATTTTCTGCTGAATGTAGAGAATACGAAATGAGTTTTAATAATCTATCTTACTATTATGGCAATACCTAGATCAATTCTTGCTTGTTATGCCTAGCTAGGGGCGTTAAACAATAGCGCTTGTTGGGAGGCAACCCAATTTTATTTTTATTCCTTGCTTTTTGCTCCTGTTTAGTAATAAATAAATTATTTAGCCTCTGTTTTGGTTGTGTTTTCTGTGTTTAATTAGTGTTTGTGCCAAGTAGAACCGTTGGGAAGACTTGGGGAAAGTCTTGTTGAATTTGCTGTAAAAAACAGAAACTTTAGCGCTCACGAGAACTGTTTTCATTTTTATTTGGAGAGTGATATTTAGTTAATTCTTTTTCAAGATGATTAATAGATAAATTCCTCACGTCCAGCAATTTATTTTAGAAATTTTGGGGTTCTAGATCTTTCTCTAGCTACATATTACTACAGATTGTTCTATTTTTGACAGATTCTGTTTTTCGTGTGTTGTTTGCTTATTTTGATGAATCTATGGCTAGTAAAATAGTTTATAATCCATAGAGAAGTTGGAATACAGTAGTTATAACACCCATATAAATAAATAATGAGTTCATTACAGTACCTTGAAGTGGTCTTTTGCTTTCTTTCGCTAACGGAGCTCACAATATTTTCTACTTTAAGTTTTGTGTTGTGAAGTTTTCAAGTTTTGGGTAAAGATTTGATGGATTATGGAACAAGGAGTGGCAAGAGCCTAAGCTTGGGGATGCCCATGGCACCCCCAAGATAATCTAAGGACACCTAAAATCCAAAACTTGGGGATGCCCCGGAAGGCACCCCCTCTTTCGTCTACTTCTATCGGTAACTTTACTTGGAGCTATATTTTTATTCACCACATGATATGTGTTTTGCTTGGAGAGTCTTTTGTGATTTGAGTCTTTGCTTGTTAGTCTACCACAATCATCCTTTCTGTACACACCTTTTGAGATAGCCATACATAATTTGGAATTTGATAGAATACTCTATGTGCTTCACTTATATCAATTGAGTTATATAATTTTGCTCTAGCGCTTCACTTATATCTTTTAGAGCACGGTGGTGGATTTGTTTTATAGAAACTATTGATCTCTCATGCTTCACTTAGATTATTTTGAGAGTCTTAATAGCATGGTAATTTGCTTAATAATAATATGCTTGGTATTCAAGATTTGTAAAACTTTCTTTTGAGTGCGTTGAATACTAAGAGAAAAAATTGATGCTTGATAATTGTTTTGAGATATGAGGATGGTGATATTAGAGTCATGCGTTGAGTAGTTGTGAATTTGAGAAATGATTGTGTTAAAGTTTGTGATTCCCGTAGCATGCACGTATGGTGAACCGTTATGTGATGAAGTCGGAGCATGATTTATTTATTGATTGTCTTCCTTATGAGTGGCGGTCGGGGACGAGCGATGGTCTTTTCCTACCAATCTATCCCCCTAGGAGCATGCACGTAATACTTTGCTTTGATGACTTCTAGATTTTTGCAATAAGTATATGAGTTCTCTATGACTAATGTTGAGTCCATGGATTATACGCACTTTCCTCCCTTCTACCATTGCTAGCCTCTCTAATAACGCGCACTTTTCGCCGGTATCATACACCCACCAAATACCTTCCTCAAAACAGCCACCATACCTACCTATCATGGCATTTCCATAGCCATTCCGAGATATATTGCCATGCAACTTTCCACCGTTCCATTCATTATGACACGCTCCATCATTGTCATATTGCTAGCATAATCATGTAGTTGACATCGTATTTGTGGCAAAGCCACCGTTCATAATTCTTTCATACATGTCACTCTTGATTCATTGCATATCCCGGTACACCGTCGGAGGCATTCATATAGAGTCATACTTTGTTCTAAGTATTGAGTTGTGATTGTTGAGTTGTAAGAAAAATAAAAGTGTGATGATCATCATTTTTAGAGCATTGTCCCAAGTGAGGAAAGGATGATGGAGACTATGATTCCCCCACAAGTCGGGATGAGACTCCGGACGAAAAATAAAAAAGGCCATAAAAAGGCCCAAACAAAAAAATGAGAGAAAAAGAGAGAAGGGACAATGTTACTATCCTTTTACCACACTTGTGCTTCAAAGTAGCACCATGATCTTCATGATAGAGAGTCTCTCATTCTGTCACTTTCATATACTAGTGGAAATATTTCATTATAGAACTTGGCTTGTATATTCCAATGATGGGCTTCCTCAAAATGCCCTAGGTCTTCGTGAGCAAGCGAGTTGGATGCACACCCACTTAGTTTCTTTTGTTGAGCTTTCATATACTTATAGCTCTAGTGCATTCGTTGCATGGCAATCCCTACTCACTCACATTGATATCTATTGATGGGCATCTCCATAGCCCGTTGATACGCCTAGTTGATGTGAGACTATCTTCTCCCTTTTTGTCTTCTCCAAAACCACCATTCTATTCCACATATAGTGCTATATCCATGGCTCACGCTCATTTATTGCGTGAAGATCGAAAAAGTTTTGAAAATGTCAAAAGTATGAAACAATTGCTTGGCTTGTCATCGGGTTTGTGCATGATTTAAATACTTTGTGTGGTGAAGATAGAGCATAGCCAGACTATATGATTTTGTAGGGATAGCTTTCTTTGGCCATGTTATTTTGAGAAGAAATAATTGCCTTGTTAGTATGCTTGAAGTATTATTTTTTATGTCAACATGAACTTTTGTCTTGAATCTTTTGAATCTGAATATTCATACCACAATTAAGAATATTTACATTGAAATTATGCCAAGTAGCACTCCGCATCAAAAATTCTATTTTTATCATTTACCTACTCGAGGACGAGCAGGAATTAAGCTTGGGGATGCTTGATACGTCTCCAACGTATCTATAATTTTTGATTGCTCCATGTTATATTTTCTACTGTTTTGGACATTATTGGGCTTTATTATCCACTTTTATATTATTTTGGGGACTAACCTATTAACCGGAGGCCCAGCCCAGAATTGTTGTTTTTTGCCTGTTTTAGGGTTTCGAAGAAAAGGCATATCAAACGGAGTCCAAACGGAATGAAACCTTCGGAAACATGATTTTCTCATCAGATAAGATCCAGGAGACTTGGACCCTCCGTCAAGAAAGCCACGAGGCGGTCACGAGGGTGGAGGGCGCCCCCCTAGGGTGCGCCCCCTGCCTTGTGGGCCCCTCGAAGCTCCACCGACGTACTTCTTCCTCCTATATATATCCACATACCCCAAAACAACCAGATACGGAGCCAAAAACCTAATTCCACCGCCGCAACTTTCTGTATCCACGAGATCCCATCTTGGGGCCTATTCCGGAGCCCCGCCGGAGGGGGCATCGATCACGGAGGGCTTCTACATCATCATTCAAACCCCTCCGATGAAGTGTGAGTAGTTTATTTCAGACCTACGGGTCCATAGCTAGTAGCTAGATGGCTTCTTCTCTCTTTTTGGATCTCAATACAATGTTCTCCCCCTCTCTCGTGGAGATCTATTCGATGTAATCTTCTTTTTGCAGTGTGTTTGTTGAGACCGATGAATTGCGGGTTTATGATCAAGTCTATCTATGAATAATATTTGAATCTTCTCTTAATTCTTTTATGTATGATTGGTTATCTTTGCAAGTCTCTTCGAATTATCAGTTTGGTTTGGCCTACTAGATTGGTTGTTCTTGCCATGGGAGAAGTGCTTAGGTTTGGGTTCGATCTTGCGGTGTCCTTTCCCAGTGACAGAAGGGGCAGCAAGGCACATATTGTATCGTTGCCATCGAGGATAACAAGATGTGTTTTTTTATCATATTGCATGAAACTATCCCTCTACATCATGTCATCTTGCTTAAGGCGTTACTCTATTTTTAACTTAATACTCTAGATGCATGATGGATAGCGGTCGATGAGTGGAGTAATAGTAGTAGATGCAGAATCGTTTCGGTCTACTTGTCTCGGACGTGATGCCTATATACATGATCATACCTAGATATTCTCATAACTATGCTCAATTCTGTCAATTGCTCAACACTAATTTGTTCACCCATCGTAGAATACTTATGCTCTTGAGAGAAGCCACTAGTGAAACCTATGGCCCCGGGGTCTCTTTCTCATCATATCAATCTCCATCACTTTATTATTGCTTTGCTTTTACTTTGCTTTTACTTTTTACTATGCATCTCTATACCAAAAATACCAAAAATATTATTTATCATCTCTATCAGATCTCACTTTCGTAAGTGTCCGTGAAGGGATTGACAACCCCTAAGCGCGTTGGTTGCGTTGAGCTATTGTTTTTGTGTAGGTACGAGGGACTCGAGCGTAGCCTCCTACTGGATTGATACCTTGGTTCTCAAAAACTGAGGGAAATACTTACGCTACTTTGCTGCATCATCCCTTCCTCTTCGGGGAAATCCAACGCAGTGCTCAAGAGGTAGCAGTGGGCGGCGGCAATGGCGCTCGGTGAGGTGGGATCTCGCGCGAGAGAGAGGGCAACCAGGGAGAGAGAGAGAGCATCCAGAGGGAGCGGGACGAGCGGAGTGGCAGGGGAGAGCCCGAGGGGTCGCAGACGTGTCCTTATCCCTCGCGCGCCAACGCCGGCGAGGTGGTCGGGCGGCGACCGCGCCCCTGTAGCGGCACGGTCGACCAAACAGGGAGATGACCAGTGAGATGGGGGAGTAGGCTGGTCCGGCTCGGGTGGGCCGATGCCCAGAGGGAGCAGGGGCCTTTACACATTTTTTTGTTCTTTTGCCTATTCTGTTTTCTTTTCCTTTTATGTTTTATATTTTCTACTATATTATATTTTACTTTTAGTTTTATAAAATACGACAGTAGCCCCTAAATTAGTATTAACAATTAATCCACTTCTACAAATAATTTGGCACTTTAATAAAAGATGTTTGTATTTGTTTACTATTTATATGCATTTAATAATTGTTTTCGGCTACTGTTTTATTTATTTTTGTGCATTTAAACCTTTTATGAAAATATGGTTTCTCCACCAACATTACTTATGATTTCTTTTCCACACCCAAAACATTTTAGTTTTAAAGTTTGGAAATTTTTTATGTTTGCCATATTTTGAAATTTGAATTTGAATTGTTTTCGATCTAACATGAGACTAGCAACAGTAATCGAAGTGACATGGCATCATTAGCGTAGGTTTACTGTAGCATAATTATCCGGGCGTCACAATTCTCCTCCACTACAAGAAATCTCGTCCCGAGATTTAAGAGGGAAGTAAAGGGGGAAGGTTCGGGTTATGAAATTCTAGGGAGTGTTCTTGGTCTTGGTTGTTCTTCTCGAAGAGGTTGATCCATTACATTGACGTCTTCATTTCGCCGTTTCAGGTCATCATGATGAAGTTGTCGTCCTTTCTTTGGGAACTCCATCGTACTTACGAATAGGTAATGGGCAGCTTTACAACAATTGAATCTTATAAGGGAAAATCATCTGGGGGGTATCCCAAGAATGATCATAAGAGTATCTCTCGAGTTGAACAAATGAAACACATCGAGAGAAAAGTAAGAAGGTACCATAAGAAGTTTGAAGCAGATAGACAATCGTCATTGCCTGAAACAACGCGTGAAAGGGGTTCAAGGCAACGGGAATAGGTATTGTGTTTAATACCAGAATTGATGATCACACGGAAGGTGGCCCGTGAATTACATATGAAGTCAAGCACGAGGAATAATTTTGGCAACATGGTTGTACAGGAGAGTCAGGTTTCGATCCTGTGGAACTGTGGGTTATGGGCCCACCATGTGGTTAGAAGTAGAAAGAGTGGTGATATCTTGCACGGTTATGATAGAAAGGTATGTCAGAGGACAGTCTATCAGTTATGTCAGAGGATAGTCTATCAGAGGATAGAAAATATGGTTTCTCCACCAACATTACTTATGATTTCTTTTCCACACCCAGAACATTTTAGTTTTAAAGTTTGGAATTTTTTTATGTTTGCCATATTTTCGAATTTGAATTTGAATTGTTTTCGATCTAACGTGAGACTAGCAACAGTAATCGAAGTGACGTGGCATCATTAGCGTAGGCTTACTGTAGCATAATTATCCGGGCGTCACACACGGCTATTCGAATAGATTAACTTCCCTGCAGGGGTGCACCACATTTCCCAACACACTCGATCCCCTTTGTCCGGACACACTTTCATGGGTCATGCCCGGCCTCGGAAGATCAACACGTCGCAGCCCTACCTAGGCACAACAGAGAGGTCAGCACGCCGGTCTAAATCCTATGGCGCAGGGGTCTGGGCCCATCACCCATTGCACACCTGCATGTTGCGTACGTGGCCGGTGAGTAGACCTAGCCTCCTTTATAGAAGAGCAGGCGTTCTAGTCCAACCCGGCGCGCGCCGCTCAGTCGCTGACGTCACGAAGGCTTCGGCTGATACCACGACGTGGAGTGCCCATAACTGTTCCCGCGTAGTTGGTTAGTGCGTATAGGCCAGTAGCCAGACTCAGATCAAATACCCAGATCTCGTTAAGCGTGTTAATTGAATTAACCGCGGACGCCGACTAGGGCCAGGCTCAGCTTTCTCCTAGGCGGTCTCAACCTGCCCTGTCACTCCGCCACAAAGATCCACTCAGAGGGCCGTCGGGACAAAGGTTCTTTCGGACCCAATCCATGAATCACTCGCGGGTACTCTACGAGCCGACCCGCCTTTAGTCATCATAGGTATCATATAATATGTATATAAGTATACACCCGTGATCACCTCCCGAGTGATCATGACCCGATAGTATAGCATGGCAGACGGACAAGAATGTAGGGCCACTGATGGTAAACTAGCATCCTATACTAAGCATTTAGGATTGCAGGTAAGGTATAAATAACTGTAGCAACAATGATAGGCTATGCATCAGAATAGGATAAACGGAAAGCAGTAACATGCTACACTACTCTAATGCAAGTAGTAGAGAGAATAATAGGCGATATCTGGTGATCAAGGGGGGGCTTGCCTGGTTGCTCTGGCAAGAAAGAGGGGTCGTCAACAGTGTAGTCGATCGGGGCACCAACAGCGGCGTCAGTCTCGTAGTCTATCGGAGAGAAGAGGGGGAAGAAACAATGAATATAATGCAAACAGATGCATAGCGATGCATGCCATGACAAGTAGTGGTGCTAGGGGTGCCCTAACGCGGTATGAGGTGATACCGGTGAAGTGGGAAAACATCCGAGAAAGTATCCCCGGTGTTTCGCGTTTTCGGACAGATGAATCGGAGGAGAAAAGTTACGTGTTCGCTATGCTAGGGATGCGTGGCGGACGAACGAGCTGCGTATCCGGGTTCTTCTCGTCGTTCTCAGCAACTTTCATGTACAAAGTTTTTCCATCCGAGCTACGGTTTATTTTATATTAATTTTAAAAGATTTAAATCATTTTTAGAATTTATTTAATTATTTTAATTCAACATTATCCAAAACAGTGCTTGCTGACGTCAGCATGACGTCAGGAGTCAACAGGGTTGACTGGTCAACTTGACCAGTGGGTCCCACTGGTCAGTGACACATTTTAATTAACCATTTATAATTAACCTAATTAGGATTAATTAGGGGTGGGCCCCACTGTTATTGGCTGATTAATTAACTGACAGTAGTTAGTTTAATTAGTTATTAGATTAATCTAATTATGATTAATTAGTTTAATTAATTCTTTAGTTTAATTGATCAAAATTAATTAAGTTATTTATTATTATTATTATTATTATTATTTATTTCTATTTATTTAAAAAAGCATTATGGAGGCGGGGCCCTCTTGTCATTGGCCCCAGGGGAGGTCTAGCGGGTTTGGGCGCGGGTAACGGGCGAGTGAACCCGCCCGAACGGTCACGGGCGAAGGGGCGCGCCAGGGCGCCAGTGCCGCTCGTGGGAGATGGCCGCGGGGGTGTGCGGCCGGCGGCCACGGCCGGCCGGAGCAAGCGCGGCGGGGCGAGGGGACAGGGCGGCGCCGGCAGCGGTGGGCGGCAGGGCCAGCGAGCGGAGGCCGCGGTCGGGCCGCGGTAGTGCGGCGGCAGGCGCGTGTGGGGGCGGACTGGAGCGCTGGCAGGGGCCAGGGCGCACAGCAGGTTGCGGGGCTGCGACGGCGAGCGTCGGCGCGGGGCCGCAGTTGGAGGCGGCGATGGGTACGTGCGACTGGAGAGAAGGCCGAAGGAGGCCCGGGCGGTTGAGGGCACGGCGCGGCAGCGGCTGCGAGCGCGGCGCAGTGGGCGGCGTCTGCGGGGCGGCGACGTGTGGCTTGGCGCGGCAGCGGGCACGCGCGACGGCACGCCGAGCGGGGCGAGGCCACGGTGAGCGCGCGCGAGCTCGGGCGCGGCGAGGCGGCATGCAACAGGGAGGGGAAGAAGAGGAGAGGAAGGTCGTGGCCTCACCGGCGGTGTAGGGACTAGGCAACGGGAGTTGAGGAGGAGGTGCGGGGTTGAGGAGGCGTTCCGGCTGGGTCCGACGAAGGCGCGAGGTGGCAGCGACATTGACGGCGTCGAGCAGGCGTCGGGCCACGAGGGAGAGGGGACGGGGCCGCGAGGAGGACGGCGACGAGGTGGTTGGGCGATGCTGGGTTTGGGCATCAGTGGCGGGGCGCGAGGCGGCGCAATCGCCGGTGTCCGCTGCCCCGACCTGGATCGGGGGGGGGGGGGTGGAGAGGGAGCGAGGGATCGTGGGGTGTGGGGGAAGTGGAGGTGGGGATAGGGTTACGGGAGAGTAGGGGGCTTTGTAGGTGGGGGTGGTTGGGCCAGTTCGACTGGGCTCAGTTGGCCGGGTGTTTCCTTTTTACTATTTTGTTTTACTTTTTCTTTTACTTATTTTTTATTAGTAGTTTTCTATTTTATTCTCTATTTAATTTTGTTTTATAAAATACACAAACAATACCTAAATTAGTGTTTATAATATACTACTGCCTCAATAATTCTTATCCCAAAATAAAACGGTTTAATATTTTATAAAAATCGAAAGGCCCTTATTTGGTGGTTTTAACTACTGTTTTATTTATTATATAGCCTTTAATTATATTTTAAATATGTGGATTCTCCACCATAATTACTTATGATTTAGTTGACTTGTTTAGAACATTTTAGTTTTAAATGTTTGAAAACTTCTAGTTTGACTTTATTTAAATTTGAATTTGAATGAGTTTTGAATCAACGCGAGATTATCAACAGTAATCATGATGAGGTGGCAACATTAGTCGAGGTTTACTGTAGCCTAATTATCCGGGCGTCACAAATATGGTGCACAATCCCTGGTTAGCTCTTGACAAGTCTACTAGATGGATGTATTTACACAACATTTTCTTTGCGGGGAATATTTACACAGCATTTAGCATGCAAAGAAGGTTGCTTGCCAAGTTAGGGGTAAGAATCCTAGTTCTACAGCTTTCCTCCAATTGAGTACCGCTGAATTGCAAGATCATTAACTTGCAATCAAATGTAATGTTAACGACTAAATGACATTTGCATTACCTCGCCTTGTGATCTGTTGTCACAACTCTAGCCTAGGGTAATATAATAAATATATTAGAGAGCATCCATATATCATATTTAAATTTAAAAAATGAATTGACGGAAACTCAAAGCCTCAAAATTAAATAAAGGGCAAAAACCCAAAAAAATATTCAAATTTTCGAAAACGACTTGCTAAACCCTAGAAGTTTTGGCAAGAGCTTATAATAAATATCAGATTCTTCCAAAAAGTCCTAAAGGTTTAAGAAGAATTATTCTGGCTTTGAATTTAAATCACTATTGTATTTGGCTAGGTTTATATTCTGCTATAAATGGAATATAAATTCAAAATTCCCGAAACTTTAGGTGTAGCCTTGAATTGGTCCACAGTGTAGTCACATTTAAAATTTCAGAAGATTGGCTTTGATTTGAACCTCTAATTAAATTCACATCAAAGGCAAATAAAAGAAAAACATGAACAAATGAAAAAATAAAAGAGGCAGAGCAACTTACCTGAGGCCCAGTACTGTAGGAGCCCAACCAACCCAAGATACTAGTTGTCCCCCTATCAAGAGCAACTAATTGAGCGCTCCTTCGGGAGCCTCACCAAGGGTCACTTAGGGTGGGCTGAGAGCACGCCACTTGACGCGCTCTCAACTGTCACAACGTGTCACGCTTTGGATGCTCTCTTTGTTTTTTTATTTTTCCGCACATGTTTTCGGATTTTAGATGTTTTTTTCTTTTTCTTTTTACTTTTCGGTTTTTCATCTATCTTTCTTGGCTTTTCGAAAAAAACAATTGCGCAAAAAAACACGTTTCATTTTTTATTTTTGCTTCCGCGAGAGGCACGGTCGAGCCTCTAAAAAAAGAACGTGTTTTTTTTTACTTTCGCGAGAGGCACGGTTTAGCTTCCGTGAGAGACACATGTTTGTTTCTGCGAGAGGCACGGCCGTGCCTCTCGGAAATGAAAAAAAAACACATTCTCTTTTTTTTCCGTTCCGTGAGAGATACGGTTTTGCTTTTGCGAGATGCACAGTCGTGCCTCTCGGAAACGTAAAAAAGAGCATGTTTTCTTTTTTTTTCCTTTTGTGAGAGGCGCGGATTTGCTAAAAAACATGTTTTTCTTTCTTCGGCGAGATGCATGACCGTGCCTCTCGGAAACGTAAAAAAATGTGCTTTCTTTTTTCTTTTTTCTTTCGTGAGAGGCACGATTTTGCCTCTGCGAGAGGCAAGGCCGTGCCTCTCGGAAACAAAAAAGAAGAACAATATTTTTTTCCCTTCCGCTAGATGCGTGGCCGTGCCTCTTGAAAACGTTAAAAAACGTGTTTTGTTTTTTATTTTTTCTCCACTGCCATGAGCTCAAAGGTGCATGCTTCCATTTCCTCAGCTCTCCGAAGAACCTGACAGCAGCCATGGCCGGCGACGACTTCGAGAATCTGCGCTCAAGCTTCCCCTCTCTTGTCAAGGAGCTGATTGCCAAGTGCTCGGTCGACGCCTAAGCTCAGTGATGGTTGATGGATCCTCTGATGCTCACTAATTATGCTTTGCTAGCTACCGGTAGTGCATGGATGGTTAATTAATTATTGTACTACTCCTACTAGCTAGGTATCGCTGGGAACCATTACATTACGTCTCTACTAATATGGTAAGCATGCTAGCTAGCTCTCTTCTGTCTAATATTGTTTCAGCAAGGGTACTCTGGCGGTGTTAAAAATGTTATTATATTATGGGACGGAGGGAGTAGTTGTTTGCTTGTCATGTTCAAATGTTATTATATTATGGGACGGAGGGAGTAGTTGTTTGCTTGTCATGTTCAAAATGTCTACATCCACCGTAATTTCATTGCATGTGTGCAAAACTTGCCAATTAATCAGTAATGGAGGGTATTGTGAGTATCAGGTGACGTTGCTGATTGAATCACTATTTCTTCTGCAAAACAATCCGTGAAACATTTGTTCTGCAAATTCTCTTGCTAAACCGTTCTGTTCTCCACTAGTAAATAACACATGAATTTTTTTTCCTAATGGTTTTGCTAATCCAAAGTCGCCTGCTGTTTCTTAGGTCCAAATCAATTTCTAAAAAGTCAACTTCTTCAGTAAACTATTAATATCTCCATATCAAAATATAAGACATTTTTGTAGGCTAATTTTGTAGGCTGAAACATCTTATTTTAGGCTAGTTTTGTAGACTAAAGCATCTTATTTTGGCATGGAGGTAATGCTTTCTAAGGTTTTCGACCAGTCACAGGATGCATCTTCCATCCATCACTGTCCACTGCAACGTGCATATTGATTTTGAATTATCCAAAGCTATGATTTTTTTTCTGCAAAGGCCGGGAGAGCTCTCTTCCGTTATCTAACAAAACACAACCAACAAATACTTTCGAATTCGTCCTTAAAAGACCTCAAATACCCGCTGAACGGGAATAGTAAACGTTAGCCTCTGATAAAATAATCGCCGGCCGGCAGGATTTGAATATGACCTGAAGGAATCGTCCGCACAGCAGTTCCGACGCATAAAAGAAACCCACTAGTTGAGATCATGGCACGCTTGGCTTGTATCAAACTGTTACCTCATTCATTCCAGTATCGTAGAGAGAACGGCCCGGTTAAAACAACACCGCCAACCAGGCGGCGTCAGGTTATTCAGGTGTCCATGCAGCGCGCACAGATGACAAAACGGAACCGAACCGAAATTCTTACAAAAAGATGCACCATACTGTTCTGAGTTTGGCACTAATTGCCGTGGCGCGACAAGAAAAAAAGGTTCAGCTGCGGTTTATTTTACTGCCATGGCAGGCAGCGGGCATGTCAGCGTCCCTACGTTTCCGTGATCGACTCAAAATTTGTATACCATATCTGCCGTGTATCCTAAATCCTTGAGAAGGCCAGTGACCTGCAAAAGAAATCAAATTGGATTGAAGAAGCGGCTAAAAGGGAAAAAATAAATGCTGTAAATACAGTGTACAGTCCGTATCAATGGTGTGCTCCCTTGTTAGCTCTTGACAGGTATATTAGATGGATAATTTAGCATGCAAAGAAGGTCATTTGCCTACCCAGGGATAAGAATCCTAGTCCTACTGCTTTCCTCCAATTGAGTACTACCGAATTGTAAGATTGTTAAATTGCAATCAAATGTACTGTTAATGACAAAATAACATTCGCATTACCTCGCCCTGTGAATAATCCTTTGCCTTATTTCCAGATATGTGATTCATCATTCCAGGAGGACCACAAACCTGACCAAATAAAAACCACGATGAAAAAGGTCTCCTAATAATCCAATTACAGTATAAGAATGGGGTTATCGATATCCATAAACAATGATTCATTGACACTGAGAGAGATAACAAACAAGCTACCATGGACAAAAGTATTCAGATGATATGCTGCTAAAGGCACAGCATGTTCAGAAATGTCAGAAACCACTCACAAGAATAAGAGAATCCTCCCCTGGGCCTGGCAAACCTTTCAAAACCATGTCCTTTGATATGTAGCCAACACCACCCCTCCAGTCACTTGATGGTTTATCGACTGTATAAAACACCTGAAATGTTGCAAAGATATCATGCTTAGCAGCAACTTCACCCATGTGGCAATTGAGCAACCCCAGCAATTCACCAAAGCTAACCTTGAAATTAGGATAGCTGCTGGCAAGTCTATCTAACTCCTTTTTCAGCAAGATATCATCTGGTGACACATTGGCGTAGATCAAGGAAACCTAGACAAGAAGAACAAAGAAAGAATAAGATTAGAATATACAAGGAACATTAACCCAACGATAGAATACTGATGTTGTTTGTGAAAACTATATATAGAGACGTTAATCTGCCTTGCAGCATCGCTGATTAGGGCATAGTGTTGCAGAATGTTCAAGACTTCAAGAAAAATATACTTCTCAACAAAAAGCATATGCATCAAAGTGCATGAAGTCAATGCAAAGAAGCAAAATTGTGATGACAGTTTACCTGAGTGTTGTCATCAGGGTTTTTCAGGATGGCCCTAACAACTTGCAGCATTGGCGTTATGCCAGTACCACCAGCAACCTGGAAGCATAGGAATAAACTGCATTTAGTATATTTGATATGGCTACAGAGCTATGCTTTAATAGAAACAAAAAGGAAAAGAACCAACTGCTCGAAAGCTGTTAAACTGAAGTTATAAGTAAACAAATAATATGAGTACTAGTTTCTCAGCATTGGCCTTGCTGAAATAAAATAAGAAGGTAGATGCTTTGCTAAACTTAAGGTTCTGCCTTACCATGCCAATTTGTCTTTTCATATTTGGGCTATATCTGAGCTTTTCAATGGGCCTATAAGGGAAAGACTTCAGTCACTGAGAGGTAATAATATGTGACGCAGCTAAATCAGATTTTCATTTCACTTTACCCTTTGACTTCGAGAACATCTCCTGGCTTCAAATTAGCAAAATGCTGAGACATTTTCCCTTCGGGATAAACCTGTGCAATAGAAGATCTTCTCAGTATTTTGTGATTCCATTTTCAAAACAAGCTAGCAAATTGCAATAGCACAATAAAAAGAACCATGAATATTCACAAGCAACTAGCAGGTTATGGAATGTAGACATCAATTTTTTGGATACCTTGATTAATAGGTCGAAATATCCTTTAGAATCTGGGTCAGAGATAGGTGTGTACCTGCAGACAACAGGATAAAAGTCTCGTTCGAATTTAATTGATCAAAATTACTATTATAAATTAGGTTATCATATGCAAAAATGGAGAAAAGCTTCTGTGTTTGCTTACGGGCGAATGACGTATTTTCTTTTTCCCTCCACTTCCTGACCTATGGGGGCCCTGAAATGATATAATTGTTTTTGAATGATTAACGTATGTGCAATAATGTGTTTGCTTGATAAAAATAGCATCATTCTTAAGCAATAATTATTATTAGATAGAACAGTGGTTTAAGTTATGGTTAATAGAACAGCTGTTTAAGTTAAGGTTATTAGAACATCATCAGGATCTACGGCATTCATTTAGTTATTCATTTGACATGACTGCGTTTAAAGTTCAGAGAAAAAACCTCTTGGCAGAGATATCTTAGGACTTGGGGACATTAATAAATAGAAATACCTTGTTACAAGACATGAGGCAACATCCAGGCCCAGCTTAGTAGATGGGTCAAACGAAAATCTGCCAGGTAAAATCGCTTGCATAAGACTCAAAATATGAGAACATTACAGATGAACTTAAAAAATAAAACAGCATGATAAAGAGCTGATATTTCAAAGAAAGTTGATTTGCAAATGTAAGTTTGCGTCATTTTGGATTCTTTATGATCTGGTCTACTAAAAATTTGGTATGAAAGTTGAGTGACAAAGAAAGAGAAGTTGTTAACATGAACAACAGAAATCACAGGTGAATTCAGTAACCAATACGTCTAAGCATTGTATTGAAACATACAGACATGCTAGAAGATAATCTACGCAGTAACAATATATCTGCCTATATTGTCACGTAACACAATAAACTATTTAATGCAATCATGTCATCACAAAAGTAGAACTACGGTAACCATTACCTGAATAGCTCTGAATCATGACTAACTGTTGCCTTCTCCTGGAGCTTGAATTCTAACCATTGCTCAGGGTTAAGGGCTGAAAAAGAGAAGGACATAAAGCATTAGTTTACAACTAAAAGCACAACTGATACATATTGTCGCACACTGAAATAACTGAATTGTCTAACGAAAAGGACCACTTTAAACTATAATAAGCTAGCAACCTAAAACTAGAGTTTGGACTCAGGATAACAGGATTCACAGACTTTGACGTTAAGATCATCACACTGGATGTCATATCTGATTCTAAGCAACTAAGTCTTGTAAAACAGCTACGGAGCAGTATCTCACTTTGGAACAAGGCAAAGTAGTCAAATTAGGGTCATAAAAGGTCACTGTACTTAATGGCTAGACATAACTCTTGACAGCACAGTTTCTATCCGCTCATGCCAAAATCCAGCATTCCATCATCTGACAACATAAGTTCATGTACACTAAGTAACTGACAGAGGCATCAGACATGTCTCGATTAACAGTGAGAGGCCTTGATCTATTGTTCATAACAAATGGATGCCTGGCAATGCTATGCGCTTAGGGTTTTGTCATGTGTATTGTGGGATCAGCCTCCTGTCGGCTTGGATTGTAGACCACATTTTGCACACTCTCTCAGTGAACCTATACACAAAGCTCTCGTGTTTTGTCGAAATAGGAGAACAAACAGATAATTGGACACATTTTACTGCACTCTACCGATGCTCCTGACCCAAAAACTTTGTCTAGAAGTCGCTGGTCCTCCGCCAAACCAAAGTGTGGAGATCGAAAACTTCTGGCAGTACACATCCTTTGCGGGTTCAATTGCAGAAGCACATATCAGGCATAACACTATGTTCATTCATCTTGCTACTGAGGAAATGGCATGACATGACAAATGAGATACAGATTTACAAGCTGAATTGTGTAAACTGACAAACCCCTACAGCCACAAGATCGAGAGGAATTTCAAATTTTACAACGAACAGAGCTGGAGCTCACCAACTTTGGCAGCGGCATCTTCCCCCTTCTCCTCCATGTGCGCCTGCAATCATTCGGCACCGTGAGGCAAACATAAACATCGCTTCTTCCCCCTACTAGCCACGACTAGATAGTATATATACGAAGAGGAAAAAAAACAAAGGGTAAATGGAGGGGAGGCGCAGGCAGGTCTCGTACGACGGTGGGGTTCGACGAGGCGTAGAAGAGCGCGGCCCCGCCAACGGCGGCGGCGGCGGCCAGCGGCGCGCGGCCGCGGTAGGTCCCGGCGAGCCTACGCATCAGCAGAGCCGCCATGTTGCGTCGCGGCGGAGGGATCCGATCTGGCGAGGGGCTCCTTCGCCGGCGCGGCGTCGGTGGTGGCGGAAATAAAGCGGGGGGCGGTCCGTCTCGCAACGGAAGCCGATCTGGGGGAGTGTGCTGTGGTGTGGTGACTGGTGACCTGCCTGTGTGTACGTAGAGATTTTGTGTGGGCTTTGGCAGTGTTTAACGATCCCTTCGATGTGGAATGGAAAAATGCGGAAACATTTTCATTTTTTATAATAATTATTGTAGACAGGTTGGCCTAGATTATGCACTGGTTTTTCTAAAATTTTCTTGAGGATTTTCAGCCAGCATGATGCACCAGATTTGCAACTGGTTGTGGAGTATTGTGGTGCATGTTATTGCACGAGGTATTAAAATGATCATCGTTGTTTCTTTGTAAATATCACTGCAAGGCGATTGTTTTACCTTTTTTTTGTCCCGCGTCACTTCATGGTCCGGATGTGGATGTTTAGCAGTTGGTTATGTTGATTATGGTGAAATTTCCTCTGTTCATTCCTAACCGTAGTTCATTGTGATTGACGGCCTACTCGTTGTCACCAAGAATATGGCGTCTTTGAGGGACATGGATAATCTGCTTCCGAACTCAAATACACCCGCATGAACAGTAATTCTAGAAAAGTAAATCAATCAAAATGAACATCAACAAATTTTCGAACACCCTGCCAATTTTTACATTGAAATGACATCTGCGGAGGCCTGTAAAAAAACAAAAATTGGGGCTCAAAAAGACACATTTTGGAGCACTCATTTTCTTTTTGGCACACGCCTTTAAAGATGTATTTTCATGGCGAAATTTTGCTAGATGTTGTAATATTTGTTGATGTTCATCCACAAAAAATATCAAAGAAAAATACTATTATTTTTAGAATTTACTGTCCATGCAGGTGTATTTGTGCTCAAGATTGGAGTAACACTTTCGTCCTTTGAGTGTACTAGATGACCTGTTGCGTCAATGGCGCAAAGGGCGAGGGCAAGCCAAGCATTCAATAAATATTTAGGTATGAAGTTGATAGGTAGTGTTATAAGAAAGGCAGTATCTTATCTACACTGCCTTTATCAAGCAAGCTACATAGGTAAAGATGCATCATATATATAGCTTTGATTATTTATGATCATTTAGCTCGTGGTGAGTAGTGATGAATCTCAGGTAGAACATTGTCATTGCCATTGTTACACGTGCCCCTTTAATACCATGTGCTCGTCAGATTTTTTTTGCATTTTTCAACAACTTAGTGTTTGAGAAAAATCATACGGTAAAAACTTATGCCCCTTTACATACAGAAAGATTACATAGGTTTATTTAAAAAATATACTATGTACCATCAAAATCATATTTCAAAACATATTTTTGTATCATGGCCTTTCTTTTATAGTTATGATTTTATATACCAAACCCGTGTAATTAGCATAATGAACAATAATTTTGATTTACACATATATTAACGTTCCTCTCCAATTGCACAGATGAGCATTTCCTTAGATGGGGCTGCTTCCAAAACTCAAACTATCTAAATCATAGTAAAAACTTTAGTGGAAATCTCAGGAACACAAATAGTAATAGGATTGGTTAGAGTAAGTTGTGCTGCAAATGGAAACAAAAAATGCCAGTATCTTTATTCAAATATTGCTCGAAAGCACATGCCTAGGACGTTGCATCCAGATGTTTCCTCTTGCAAGTTCACAATCTCTATATCATCTGAATATTATCTTAAAAGGTTTGGATGCGAGAAAATAACACCTTGGGTAGGCATTTGTAATTCAAAAAGAGCAAACAACTCAATAGTAGATTTTGGAACTGCTAATCCTCCCCAAGTCTTTGCATAATAGGAGTATAGTAGTGCACATGCTATGCTGCAGAAGATTTAAAAATGGTAGATGGCAATAAATAGGCAATTACAAAAACAATCTCTTGACAGAAAGCATAGGGGTCAGGTCAACATAATTAATAAAAATGATCTCCACTAATTAAGAAATAAACAATGCAACTACACACAGATCAAACCATCATTTGTGCTTGGCATCTTCTTGGGCAGCGGCAGCAGTTGCGCGTCGCTCGGCGTCTTGGGCAGCTGCAGCAGCGGCGCATCGCTCGGCGTCTTGCCATTCTTCAAGAGCACTAGGACTTCCTCGCCACCTCCCTCGCCATATCTCTATGATCATGCATTCCAAATCGAGCAGGAAGTACAAACTTCAGAGTTCAGAATTACCATGCCAACTAAATTCATCATCAGGATTTGTTCGACACCTGCTTTCCTAGCTACTCAGCCAAGCCAAGGCAGGGTCGGCGTAGGGTTCTGGAAGAGGCCCATGGAGAACTTGACGCGCAGGATCCGGGTGACGGCATCGTCGATCCTGCTCATGGGCATCACACTACTGTTGACGCGGCCAGTCAGGATGCTGATGAACTGCTGGTAGTTGTTAGGCACCATGAGCTGCAACATCACATCATGATCGGTATCAACTCATTAAGCAACATTGCTGCAAGCACAAATAAGCAAGTATTGTCTGCTTACCATGTCAAGGCCGACAAGGATAGAAGCCTTGACCAAGTGAGTAGTCAGATCCTGCAGGGGTGGTGATCCTGTCAATGCCCTCCCAGTTGGAGATTACGAAACCATAAAGTTAAGAAGCGACAAAGGCAATGAGCATCTGAACATCTGGAGGATCCAACTAATGAATTTTAGCGCGCAATTGTTTTCCACTCTTTTTTACCTGTAATTTGGGTGTGTTCTTGAGGTATCCGGGGACAAGGTCTAGGTTGGCATGCATCTTGACCCTGTTCTAGCTGGAGTAGGAGATCATGACGGTGGAGACGCCCTTATCCATGGCGTTCTTGTACGCCGGCATGTGGATGTTCATCAGGCTCTTGCGGTTGATGATGGTGTTGTATGAAAGCTGCATATAGCATACCAAAAGCAAGTTTGCTAAGCGCTAATACACTGCAATTTGTGTAAAGTCAGAGGCATGATGGACCACACATATAGTAGGAACAATTAGCAAATTAAGATGTTGTAGTAATTGTACCTCAGAAACGAAGATCGCCATTTGCATGGTTCCACCAGGTTGTACCCCACCGGATTAACAAATCAATCCCACCAGTACAAATGCCCTCTAGAAAAGAAAGAAATGAATGGAATCACAATCATTTTCACAAGTGAAAAAGCAACTAAATAGCAAGCAGCACCTAAATGAAATGTTGTGTTCAGAAGAACTAATGCAATTAAATATGGCCGACCGACAAAATATTAACAGAGATACAAAAACTAACACAGCAAGTACCACAATGATTATACAACAACACGATCATTTGCATGCACTGAATCTTAGCGCCATTACTTATACAGTAGAAATCAAATTAAACGGAAGTCGCTAGAAATTAGTAGATGTAAGTTAATGCACAAACAAACTAAGACTATAAAACAATCTGGTCATATGAGCTAACCATGTAAACTCTTACAATGGGTAGTGACAGTGTGCAGTAATACGGTTTCTTTTAGAAGCATTCCAAAAAATTGATCAACTAAATGGAAGCAAAGAATAGGAAGTGATCCGACCTTTTCCTCTCATCAGATCCAATATTTTCAGTGGCATCCTTTTTTGTGATTAGTCCAGAACATAAATTGATCCTTCTTCCTCGTTACTTCCAAAACAAAATCAAATCAAGATCATAATGAGCAAATTTTAGTTAGTACATCAAATGGAATAAAATCTGCCAAATTGCTTCCGTAAAAGAATAGTCTGAATTGTACAAACATGCTTAATAACAATCATGGTCTAGCAAAACCAAAACGACCAGATTAGTATATGTCATCGCTCACCATTGATATGTTACAAAACCTGGGTCAATTAAGCCGCCAACCTGTTTACAAGCAAGCACAAAACACTACAAACAGCATGAGGCAAACCTTGCAAAAACCCTGGATGAGTCGGGTGGATCTCAAACAATGTTAATTATCATTATTATTATACTCACCTCCTCACATAACCAGTTTCAGATGCAGATAGCAGAATCACCAACAGAAGAAAATTTATATTCAGAAATTTACCCCTTGCTTGCATTTGCAACATTTGAACAAAGCCCATAAACTCAGAATCAATCTAGACTGGTCCTATAAACAGGAGTATTTGCTATCCATAAACAAAACAATGATACCCAGATCATGCAACAACAACGGCCCCTCCACTAATTCATCATTGACAACAAACCCACGAGGAAGAAATGGCAAACACAAGGTATATCTTATTCTTATAGTTATACAACCGAGGAAGACATGGTAAACACAAAGGGTATATCTTGTTCTTATAGTTATACAATAGAACATCTATAAATTGGATTATCTAAACTGAACAATGAAAAACTGTGAACTTAACTATTTTACCTGTAGCTAAAAAATGAAAACCATATATCATAAAATCCTTCCACCTGATAGGGGAAAAACAATGTTTCTTTCATAAATAGCAAGGATACTATTCAATCTGTTTTTCAGCAAAAAAGAGATGTCGCAAAATGCAAGGCTTTCTAGAGCATACATATCACATAAAGAGGGGAAAGCCTAGCATAGCAAGCGAAATAGTTGTTCTTACCAAAGCATTATCAGGCAATTAGCCGAAATATCTGATGAGGCTTGAAGGGGAGAGAAGGATTGAGAGAAGCTCACCTTGAAATCATCCATCCCTCTATGCCAGTGCCGCTCTGAGCTCCTCCCATGCACACCATCTTTAGCCGTCGGAACATCCCCTTCCCAGCAGATCCATGACACTGCTGCTCCTTGTCACACCGTGAGCTGTCCGTTGCCTGGGTCTCCGGCCCCCTTCTCCACCCACACCGCTGGTGCATTCTACATCCTTCAGCATGTGGCAGCACAAAATCCCCATGCAAGCAAATTGACCATACTTTCAATTGAACTCTTCCCCATCGTCTATCATCTTCACTTTGTAAGACACCTTGCTCCATTTCTCTCTTCTCTTTGCGTCATAATGTGTTCTGATACACTTCTTCCTCTTTTTGAACCTCCACTACCTGGTATGATCCACCCTCGAATAGAATCTGTCCACTACCTGGTATGATCCACCCTCGAATATATCTTGCCTGCGTGCCGCTCTATGGCACCGCTCCACTCTGTTAATAAGACACACATTCACATTAGTAATTAGTCTACCGTTTTCAGTTTTATGACCAAACAAATTAAAACCAAAAAAACCTAGAATCCTTGTCATTTCCTTCTCATAGCTCTTGCCCGACTAATGGTCAAATTGAAGTCTCGTGTACTGCCTCGAGAAAGTGTGCATTGGACTGCTTGTCGCATGTATGTCTTCAGCATGCTCTTGCACTCTTGCTCCTTTGTGAGCTGGCTTCACCACATTTCAATAGGATTATTAGTGTATTGCTAGGTTTTCTCAAATG
Source organism: Triticum aestivum (assembly GCF_018294505.1). NCBI lineage: Eukaryota > Viridiplantae > Streptophyta > Magnoliopsida > Poales > Poaceae > Triticum > Triticum aestivum. The sequence goes on along the minus strand of NC_057800.1, from coordinate 106,667,302 downwards.
CACTAACCCAACCAGCACACGGCTTCCGGTCTGGTGGTGCACACCCTACCCTGAGCCTGTAAGTTAAACATTTAATTCACATTCAAACTCTCATGTAGGATCGACCATCGAAGCCATAATTCAGAATCAAACTCCACCAAGCTAATCCAGCAGTTCAACATTATATCAGTTAAGCTACGCATTAAGTAAAGGGCAGAGTCGCCTGTACTGCAGCGTCATATCGCTACAAATATTCCTGACTTTTCGGTATTTTATTACTGAGTATAAACACAGAGCAAACCATACCTTTTTTTGTCAGCTTCAGGATTCATCTTCAATCAATTCTACAGATTGAGCAGGCAACCTATCCAAATTCAGATCCACATTAGAGATCTGATGCTGCACGCAACCACGCATGAAGGAGGCGGGCTGGTAAGCTTGGGGAAATCCCCACCATTGTTGCCGCCAACCGCCTGACCGCAACCATACCCAGCATTTGAGTCAGCAAGAATGGCAATTCCCGCTCCGCTATTCGCAAACACAAGACCAGAGGAACCGGAACTGGGTGCTCATGGTTTTCGGCGAACTCCTCTCGCAGTGGAACCTGAAAAAGGATGGCAATGGCGGCGACCAAGGCCCGTCAGATGGGACGCACAAGAAATCCTCAAATACTTGCAGAAAATTTATTCAGGAAATGACAGAGTAGACTGAGAATCAACAAAGCAACTCACCTCAGATGCAGCACGCATCGAGTAGACCTGCTTCAACCTCAATGATCCACCACTACCTCACACACACACGTCATGGCACCTCCTACATCAAGCCATTATGGAAGCAGAAATCTAAGAATGTGCACTGAAACCTCAAGTAGTTTCATCTCGGACAGCTCGAGCGGGCTGGCTGCCTGCCTCGGTCGCCTGGACCATGAAAGAGAGAATATGGTGGAGGCCCACCTTGACTGGTGCGGGTGAGTTCGTCCAGGCCATGAACGGCGCAAGAAGACGGCAACACGGCGGGGATGAGGGCCGTCTCCATCCTCTCGGTCGGCAGGCGGTGACCCTCTCCCATCCAATGCCGCGCCTCCTTCTCCTCTTTCCTCTCTCTCTTTCTCCTTCCATCTTCTCCCTCTCATCTTCTCTCTCTCCCGCAGATCGAATCGAGCGTCACTGCCCTTGCCCTTTGCTTGTAGGTCGCCGCTGTCGCCGGGGAAGCTCGGATCCCGTGGTCGAAGAGATGCGGGGGAGGGGGGGCAACTGACGCGAGAAGATGGAGGAGGAGGAAGAGGAAGCGAGCGAGGCGGCTAGGGTTCAGGGAGGGGATTGGGTGTGCGTGTGCCACAACCTCGGGGGAGAAGCTCACTCTTTTTTTGCTCGCTCGCAGATGCAGCCAGCTCGTTCTTTTTTTTCTGCTCGTTCGCAATGTTCTGCTCGCACTATCATAAAATCCTTCCACCTGATAGAGGAAAAACAATGTTTCTTTCATAAATAGCAAGGATACTATTCAATCTGTTTTTCAGCAAAAAAGAGATGTCGCAAAATGCCAGGCTTTCTAGAGCATACATATCACATAAAGAGGGGAAAGCCTAGCATAGCAAGCGAAATAGTTGATCTTACCAAAGCATTATCAGGCAATTAGCCGAAATATCTGATGAGGCTTGAAGGGGAGAGAAGGATTGAGAGAAGCTCACCTTGAAATCATCCATCCCTCTATGCCAGTGCCGCTCTGAGCTCCTCCCATGCACACCATCTTTAGCCGTCGGAACATCCCCTTCCCAGCAGATCCATGACACTGCTGCTCCTTGTCACACCGTGAGCTGTCCGTTGCCTGGGTCTCCGGCCCCCTTCTCCACCCACACCGCTGGTGCATTCTACATCCTTCAGCATGTGGCAGCACAAAATCCCCATGCAAGCAAATTGACCATACTTTCAATTGAACTCTTCCCCATCGTCTATCATCTTCACTTTGTAAGACACCTTGCTCCATTTCTCTCTTCTCTTTGCGTCATAATGTGTTCTGATACACTTCTTCCTCTTTTTGAACATCCACTACCTGGTATGATCCACCCTCGAATAGAATCTGTCCACTACCTGGTATGATCCACCCTCGAATATATCTTGCCTGCGTGCCGCTCTATGGCACCGCTCCACTCTGTTAATAAGACACACATTCACATTAGTAATTAGTCTGCCATTTTCAGTTTTATGACCAAACAAATTAAAACCAAAAAAACCTAGAATCCTTGTCATTTCCTTCTCATAGCTCTTGCCCGACTAATGGTCAAATTGAAGTCTCGTGTACTGCCTCGAGAAAGTGTGCATTGGACTTCTTGTCGCATGTATGTCTTCAGCATGCTCTTGCACTCTTGCTCCTTTGTGAGCTGGCTTCACCACATTTCAATAGGATTATTAGTGTATTGCTAGGTTTTCTCAAATGCACTAACCCAACCAGCACACGGCTTCCGGTCTGGTGGTGCACACCCTACCCTGAGCCTGTAAGTTAAACATTTAATTCACATTCAAACTCTCATGTAGATCGACCATCGAAGCCATAATTCAGAATCAAACTCCACCAAGCTAATCCAGCAGTTCAACATTATATCAGTTAAGCTACGCATTAAGTAAAGGGCAGAGTCGCCTGTACTGCAGCGTCATATCGCTACAAATATTCCTGACTTTTCGGTATTTTATTACTTAGTATAAACACAGAGCAAACCATACCTTTTTTTGTCAGCTTCAGGATTCATCTTCAATCAATTCTACAGATTGAGCAGGCAGCCTAGCCAAATTCAGATCCGCATTAGAGATCCGATGCTGCACGCAACCACGCATGAAGGAGGCGGGCTGGTAAGCTTGGGGAAATCCCCACCATCGTTGCCGCCAACCGCCTGACCGCAACCATACCCAGCATTTGAGTCAGCAAGAATGGCAATTCCCGCTCCGCTATTCGCAAACACAAGACCAGAGGAACCGGAACTGGGTGCTCATGGTTTTCGGCGAACTCCTCTCGCAGTGGAACCTGAAAAAGGATGGCAATGGCGGCGACCAAGGCCCGTCAGATGGGACGCACAAGAAATCCTCAAATACTTGCAGAAAATTTATTCAGGAAATGACAGAGTAGACTGAGAATCAACAAAGCAACTCACCTCAGATGTAGCACGCATCGAGGAGACCTGCTTCACCCTCAATGATCCACCACTACCTCACACACACACACACGTCATGGCACCTCCTACATCAAGCCATTATGGAAGCAGAAATCTAAGAATGTGCACTGAAACCTCAAGTAGTTTCATCTCGGACAGCTCGAGCGGGCTGGCTGCCTGCCTCGGTCGCCTGGACCATGAAAGAGAGAATATGGTGGAGGCCCACCTTGACTGGTGCGGGTGAGTTCGTCCAGGCCATGAACGGCGCAAGAAGACGGCAACACGGCGGGGATGAGGGCCGTCTCCATCCTCCCGGTCGGCAGGCGGTGACCCTCTCCCATCCAACGCCGCGCCTCCTTCTCCTCTTTCCTCTCTCTCTTTCTCCTTCCATCTTCTCCCTCTCATCTTCTCTCTCTCCCGCAGATCGAATCAAGCGTCACTGCCCTTGCCCTTTGCTTGTAGGTCGCCGCTGTCGCCGGGGAAGCTCGGATCCCGTGGTCGAAGAGATGCGGGGGAGGGGGCAACTGACGCGAGAAGATGGAGGAGGAGGAAGAGGAAGCGAGCGAGGCGGCTAGGGTTCAGGGAGGGGATTGGGTGTGCGTGTGCCACAACCTCGGGGGAGAAGCTCGCTCTTTTTTTGCTCGCTCGCAGATGCAGTCGGCTCATTCTTTTTTTTCTGCTCATTCGCAATGTTCTGCTCGCACTATCATAAAATCCTTCCACCTGATAGGGGAAAAACAATGTTTCTTTCATAAATAGCAAGGATACTATTCAATCTGTTTTTCAGCAAAAAAGAGATGTCGCAAAATGCCAGGCTTTCTAGAGCATACATATCACATAAAGAGGGGAAAGCCTAGCATAGCAAGCGAAATAGTTGTTCTTACCAAAGCATTATCAGGCAATTAGCCGAAATATCTGATGAGGCTTGAAGGGGAGAGAAGGATTGAGAGAAGCTCACCTTGAAATCATCCATCCCTCTATGCTAGTGCCGCTCTGAGCTCCTCCCATGCACACCATCTTTAGCCGTCGGAACATCCCCTTCCCAGCAGATCCATGACACTGCTGCTCCTTGTCACACCGTGAGCTGTCCGTTGCCTGGGTCTCCGGCCCCCTTCTCCACCCACACCGCTGGTGCATTCTACATCCTTCAGCATGTGGCAGCACAAAATCCCCATGCAAGCAAATTGACCATGCTTTCAATTGAACTCTTCCCCATCGTCTATCATCTTCACTTTGTAAGACACCTTGCTCCATTTCTCTCTTCTCTTTGCGTCATAATGTGTTCTGATACACTTCTTCCTCTTTTTGAACCTCCACTACCTGGTATGATCCACCCTCGAATAGAATCTGTCCACTACCTGGTATGATCCACCCTCGAATATATCTTGCCTGCGTGCCGCTCTATGGCACCGCTCCACTCTGTTAATAAGACACACATTCACATTAGTAATTAGTCTGCCATTTTCAGTTTTATGACCAAACAAATTAAAACCAAAAAAACCTAGAATCCTTGTCATTTCCTTCTCATAGCTCTTGCCCGACTAATGGTCAAATTGAAGTCTCGTGTACTGCCTCGAGAAAGTGTGCATTGGACTGCTTGTCGCATGTATGTCTTCAGCATGCTCTTGCACTCTTGCTCCTTTGTGAGCTGGCTTCACCACATTTCAATAGGATTATTAGTGTATTGCTAGGTTTTCTCAAATGCACTAACCCAACCAGCACACGGCTTCCGGTCTGGTGGTGCACACCCTACCCTGAGCCTGTAAGTTAAACATTTAATTCACATTCAAACTCTCATGTAGGATCGACCATCGAAGCCATAATTCAGAATCAAACTCCACCAAGCTAATCCAGCAGTTCAACATTATATCAGTTAAGCTACGCATTAAGTAAAGGGCAGAGTCGCCTGTACTGCAGCGTCATATCGCTACAAATATTCCTGACTTTTCGGTATTTTATTACTGAGTATAAACACAGAGCAAACCATACCTTTTTTTGTCAGCTTCAGGATTCATCTTCAATCAATTCTACAGATTGAGCAGGCAACCTATCCAAATTCAGATCCGCATTAGAGATCCGATGCTGCACGCAACCACGCATGAAGGAGGCGGGTTGGTAAGCTTGGGGAAATCCCCACCATCGTTGCTGCCAACCGCCTGACCGCAACCATACCCAGCATTTGAGTCAGCAAGAATGGCAATTCCCGCTCCGCTATTCGCAAACACAAGACCAGAGGAACCGGAACTGGGTGCTCATGGTTTTCGGCGAACTCCTCTCGCAGTGGAACCTGAAAGAGGATGGCAATGGCGGCGACCAAGGCCCGTCAGATGGGACGCACAAGAAATCCTCAAATACTTGCAGAAAATTTATTCAGGAAATGACAGAGTAGACTGAGAATCAACAAAGCAACTCACCTCAGATGTAGCACGCATCGAGGAGACCTACTTCACCCTCAATGATCCACCACTACCTCACACACACACGTCATGGCACCTCCTACATCAAGCCATTATGGAAGCAGAAATCTAAGAATGTGCACTGAAACCTCAAGTAGTTTCATCTCAGACAGCTCGAGCGGGCTGGCTGCCTGCCTCGGTCGCCTGGACCATGAAAGAGAGAATATGGTGGAGGCCCACCTTGACTGGTGCGGGTGAGTTCGTCCAGGCCATGAACGGCGCAAGAAGACGGCAACACGGCGGGGATGAGGGCCGTCTCCATCCTCCCGGTCGGCAGGCGGTGACCCTCTCCCATCCAACGCCGCGCCTCCTTCTCCTCTTTCCTCTCTCTCTTTCTCCTTCCATCTTCTCCCTCTCATCTTCTCTCTCTCCCGCAGATCGAATCGAGCGTCACTGCCCTTGCCCTTTGCTTGTAGGTCGCCGCTGTCACCGGGGAAGCTCGGATCCCGTGGTCGAAGAGATGCGGGGGAGGGGGGGCAACTGACGCGAGAAGATGGAGGAGGAGGAAGAGGAAGCGAGCGAGGCGGCTAGGGTTCAGGGAGGGGATTGGGTGTGCATGTGCCACAACCTCGGGGGAGAAGCTCGCTCTTTTTTTGCTCGCTTGCAGATGCAGCTGTCACACCCTAGCTAGTCATGCATTAGAGTGTTGCATCATGTTTACTCTTTCATCAGAAACTTGAAATGGGGATGACAGAACCCCCAGTCCCTTCTGAAACCAACTAGGGTTACTAAAATAATTTTTCAATGAACCTGAAATGCCCTTCTAAAATGCCCATCATTTTTGTCTTGGTTCAGAACCTCTGCCAAAAGTGGTGCACATTTTCCTAGGCCATCCTAGGGTTTTTGAATTAAATCATAAATATTTGAATTTGGGCATTTAAAATAATATAAAATATTTAAATGCTCAAATATCTCCAAACTAAAATGTTTCATGTTGGAAATAATCCAACTATGGGCCAGGAATAGTTTGGTGATTTTTGAAGTTGCCTAGGTATTTTATTTAATTCAACAAAGTTGCAGATATATTAAATAAAAACAGAAATAGAAAAAAAAGGAGGAAAACTTACCTGGGCTCCTCCCTGTGCGGCCCAGCCAGCTGGCTGGCCCAGCAAGCCAGCCCAGCCCACCACCGCCGTCGTCCTCCTGGCGCCAGTCGGCTAGGCGTGTGGCCGGCGCGCGCGCACGGCCGGAGCGCCACGCCACCAGCTCGTCTGCCTGCCTCCCTCGCCAGCGCGACGCCGCGGCGCTTCTTCTCGGTGCCGCCCCGATCCCCTGGCCTTATCCCTCTCTCTCTCCCGTGCTGCTCCCTCTCTCTCTCTCACGGCCGAACACCACCGTCGCTGCCGTTCGCCATAGCCGCCGTCTCCGACCACCCTTCGCTCCCCCGACTAGCTCAGGAGCTCCGCCTCGACTCCCTCTTCCTCCCCACCGCTCCACGGGTCTCCGGAAGCCCTGCATCGCCGCCACGTCGCCGTTCCCCTCCTCGGGCTCCGACCACCGTCGCCGTCAAATTCGTCGTCTCCGGCGCGTCCCCGAGCCCGCTTCGACGCCCACTGCAACCGCGGTGAGCCCCCGAGTCGTTTCCCCCTTCTCCCCTGGTCTCTCCCGACCTCTAGGCCCTAGCCCCACCTCGGCCGAGAGCTCCACGCGGCCGACGATGTCGCCGTCGTGGCCACGGTCGCCGTAGCGCCCAACCGAGCACACCATTGTGCTCCACACCTCACCAGGAGCACGTAGCACGCACCAACACCTCTTCTAACGCCCTGCAACGCCGTTTCCGACCGCACCCGAACTCCGGCCGCCGCAGCCGAGCTCGCCGTCGTCAACTCCGGCCACCCCGAGCCCAACCACCACCACCAATAGTCGCGGCTCAACCTCAGCAACACGTAGATGCCTTCCGCCGTCCATTTGGTTGCCGGAATGGCAAAAAGCACTTTCGCCGCCGTCTCGGACCTCGCCGGCGTCATGTCGCCGGTGGGGTTTGACTTGTCCGACCTGGGGTTTGACCCCCCAGGGTCACTGACGCATGGGCCCTGTCGGCCAGGTGGTTAGGTTAGCGCTAACTACTGTTAGTCAACCCCCCCTGACACTGACAGTGGGCCCCAGCGCCTCTAATCCCTAATTAGGATTAAATTAAACCTGTTAAACCCCCCCTGTCACTGACGTGTGGCCCCCACACGTCAGGTTTGACTTCAGCCAGTCGCAGTTGACCACTGACGTCATGCTGACGTCATGCTGGCGCAATAATTATATTCTGGATTTAAATTAAATCAGGAAATTCCAGAATATTATTTAAACTTCAAAAATTCATAACTTTTATTCTGTAACTCCAAATTGGACAAATTATATATGAAAAATGATCAGAAAAATCCAATCTATCCATTTGTACTATTTTCATGCATGATCAAACAAGTTAAATTGATGTTTTAAGCAGAACAAGGAAAAGCACTTTAAAAGGCCATGTTTGAGTTTGAAATTTGAATCTATGATTCAAATTTGTTCAAACCCTTCCGGTTTTAGTTGCATTAGCCCAACACACTCATATTGCCATGTTTCATGCATGCATCATATTGTTGCACATTGTTTGGTGATGCTTGTGTATCGATGTCCTTTGCGACAGGTTCTGCCCCCGAAGAATACCGTGATTACCCTAACGAAGAACCATATCAGTGCATCGAACCATCAGACAAGCAACCAACCATTTGATCATATCGATACAATCCCATGTTCTCGCTCCTGCTCTCTTTTACTGCATTAAGACAACGCGATTCAAACTGCTGTGTGCTATGGTAGTTGAACCCATTTCCTCTGCATGACCTGTCATTGCCACAGTAACTAGATGAAACCCACTAGCATGTGTAGGAGTTGATTGAGCCATATGTATGTGTTGTTCCTACCTTGCTATGCCTGCTATGCTTAGAGTCGTGTCAGGTCTGGTTCATCTGGGTGATGGGCTAGAGTGAAATGATTATGTCGGTAATGAGAGTGGTGTGGTGAACACGATTTGGTAAAGGTATCGATGAGAGGCCATGTAGGAGTACATGGTGGGTTGTTTCATTGAAGCCGACCTTAAGCACTGAGATCTGTATGTGTGATTTAAGAATCAGCTACTACCATGCATTGGGCCCGAAACCAATGGACCCTCTCGACTTCTTATTCACCCTAGTTCTCCGTCCAGGAGTTGCAAGTAGTTTCTGGTGTTTGTAGCCTACTGGAGGCCGTGGACAGCGCTGACCATAGGGGTGGGCTGTGATGCGGTAGGTACGTGGCACGGTGTACCGAATACCCGTTAGGTATCCCGGGAACCCTGTTCACATCGTTCGGGGCCGTATGGGAAACCTCGGCCGGACTCCCTGCGGATGGAACCTGAATAGGCGATAAACCTGGACCGGAGGCTTAGGTGATTAGGTAGGTCGTGGCCGACACCCACGTTGGGCTTCCGCTTGAAGGTTGCCGAGTACATGTCGTGTAAACGACGATAAGTGGTGAGAGCGTGTATGAAGGAGTACACCCCTGCAGGGTTAACATGATCTATTCGAATAGCCGCGTCCGCGGTAAAGGACTACTTGGTTGCCTATACAGTTCATAGACAAGTAAATGGAAACTACTAAAAGCCTCAAGATAAGTGTGAGTGCCGAGGATGGCTCTTCCGTAGGAAGACGGAGGTGGATCCTCGGTAGTGTATTGAAGTGGTGAGTAGTGGACTCGTGTGCGCAAAACATTTCAAGTTGGAGTGTCGTAAGATAGCCTAGCCAAGAGTCAAAGCTGGCTTGCTGCAATAACTCCACCAACCCTTCTTGATACTATGCATGTATGTAGGATCTGATGTAAGTCTTGCTGAGTACCTTTGTACTCATGTTGCTATAATCTACATTTTTACAGAAGACGCTGCAACCCCTTCTGATGGGTTCTATGTAGACGTTGACATCAACGAGTAGGCTAAAGACCCAGGTGGTGACCCTGAGCTTGTGATGGACCACGTAGTATAGCTAGGCTTCCAAGCCTCTTTTATTTTACTAGTTGTCTGTACCCAGACAATGTATTTCCGCTGCTGGCTTGTATGACTGTATGACTTGTATGTTGGGTCGTGAGACCCGTACCTTTGTGAATGTTATGTATGGTTCCCTGAGCCTTAAATAAAGTACTTGTGTCATAGAGTCATGTTGTGATGCTTCGTTGTATTTGCACATATCGAGCATATTGTGTGTATGATTGAAATGCTTGGTATGTGTGGGATCTGACTATCTGGTTGTTTATCTTTAGTAGCCTCTCTTACCGGGAAATGTCTCCTAGTGTTACCGTTGAGCCATGGTAGCTTGCTACTGCTCTGGAACACTTAGGCTGGCCGGCATGTGTCCTTCTTCGTTCCTGTGTCTGTCCCTTCGGGGAAATGTCACGCTTTGAGTACCGGAGTCCTGTTAGCCCGCTACAGCCCGGTTTACCGGAGTCCTGCTAGCCCAGTGCTACAGCCCGGACCCACTTGCTGATGACCGACACGTTCGAAGCCGGGTCATGGATGCCTGTCCTTGTAAGTCTGTGCCACTTTGGGTTTACGACTAGTCATGTCAGCCCGGGCTCCTTATCATATGGATGCTAGCGACACTATCATATACGTGAGCCAAAAGGTGCAAACGGTCCCGGGAAAAGGTAAGACGACACCCGTGGGGATACCGTGCGTGAGGCCGCAAAGTGATATGAGGTGTTACCAGCTAGATCGATGTGACATCGAGTCGGGGTCCTAACAGTAGCCGACTCGTTCTTTTTTTTCTGCTCGTTCGCAATGTTCTGCTCGCACTATTCATAGCAGACACGTGGACGGCGCGAGCTTGCCTAGTACCCCCTTCATCCTTTGTATGTTTAATTGCTTTAGGTTATCTTTGTCTTTGAACCAATATCTATTTGTTTTTTTCTTTGCGGGTGTGCTCATGAGCTGCTTTCTTCAAACAAGGTTAAATACGCTTACTTAATCAATTGTGTTTCTATGTGTTTCGTCAAAAGAACTACTTCGTTTATTCTTGTGTGGATTTTCAACCAGCATGTTGTACCAGATTTATCATCGGCTGTGTAGTTTTTCGTTGTTGTAAATTGGAGATGTTTTTGAATCCTGCAGCACCGCAGATATTCAGACAAGCTTGTCATAAACCTCATGCACTAGTTTGTTGCCAGGTTTCTTACTCTGGTGCATTTATCCTACGATAAGAGATTCACGATATTGTCGGCGTCAGTAAAATTGGGGTATTACAAAGCCGGTAAGAAGAACCTTGACGACAGAAGAAAAGATACTTCTCCGCCCTAGAAGATGTCCGAAGACCCCGATGCGTCCTCCAAGCTATGGACTGGCCTACCGGGGACGGTTCAAAAGGAGGAGATGGATTGCCCCCATGAGGCTCTTCTCGGGACCTCCCTGATAAGAGGCGTTGATATATCACCAACCCGCCAAGATGGGTGTATCGTTACAATTAAGGTTAAGCGCCGGTACCAAGGAGCACTGCTACCGACGTGGAGAAGAAGCTTGGGGTCGAAGTGACTTATCCTCATGTATGGTCTCCGGAAGGACCCTTGCGGCCCAAGCTATCTACGATGGCTACAGTAAGATTCACCTGTTGCGCTACAGTGGCACTACTTCGTCACCTCTCGACGAATGCCGAAGGAGACAGGTAAGTATCCGGGGGGTAACACGCGGCCCCGAAAGGATGTCATCATCGTTCGTATGAAGCGTGTAATGGGCGACCATGCCATTGCAGTACATGCTACGCGAACCGACTCCAATGCATATTCGACCAATCGGTGCCCTCGATAGGGCCTCCGTGGACACTATAAATAGGGGAGACCAAAGCATCACTAGGGGTTGATCTTTTGGCTCTAGGAGGAAGAGAGGCCAATCCTTTCATCTTGTAACACACATATTGTAACTCCATACTATTGCAATACAGAACAAAGAAAGAGTAGGGTATTACACCAAGACGGCGGCCCGAACCTAGGTAGCTCCTTGTGTTCTTTTGTAGTTCATCCACCATATTCGCTCATGACTTAGGATCACGGAACATGTTCAGTCCCTAGCAGAACTCTCAACGAGTTATTGCTCACAACTCATATGTAGGTTCTTAGAAATCAACATTTGGCATGCCAGGTAGGGGGCTGAGGTGTTTTCAGCGCTCAAACCGCTCCTTTCATCACTTCGAGCATCGTATCGACGAGCCCCTTGCTAAAGATGGTGTGAGGCAGGATCCCTCGTCCGGTGGCGCACGCCCAGGTACATCGCCCTGGGCAAGGTCCCCTCCTGCCATGCTGCGGCAACACGTTGCCCACCTGGGCAGCGTGCGGTCGTAGAGCCGCGATGGGGGGAGGCCCGCGTCCAAGAAATTATGGGCCAGTGAGGCCCTCGATCCTTTCTCTCTTGTCCCTTCGACGGGCTAGAAAGCAGCTCAGAAACCATGTTGCTCGTTTCCGCCAACTCCATGGACATACCCAAGGCATTCTGGATGCCTTGGTTGTTAAGGTGTTCTTTGAGAACGTTACCAGCATTGGGGTCCGTGCAGAACTTGCGGCACAATCTGTGACAACTGTGGCGGAGCTCTACCGCGTGGCACGTCAGTGCATTTGGTCCTTGGAGGACGGTATCGTCCCGGGATCCCGCCAATGTCGCCATAATGGGCTAGTTCTCCCATGAGCGGTCGTTCCCGTGAACGGGATTGAGTAGGCCTAGTCAGCCTCACGGAGGGAGCCCGCTGCCTCGAGCACGTCTGCTCAGGTCGCCCCGATGGCCGTGCCAACCTCCCCGACAGGACTGACCACAACGGCTCCCTACAAGGAGCTGAAGAAGACTTTGTTCACCTTCGAGGTCACCTTCGGCGGGGACGCTTACCCAGCATCTCTATCAATGCGGATCTCTCCATCACGTTGGGATCTGCGCTATCCCCTGGAGCATGGCGACATGTCGCTTCACTAGACGCGCGCCGCCAGGAGATCACCGACTGTCGGGTAGCCAATTACCCGCATCAAGACCAGATCAGAACTTGTTGTTTGTGTCTAAGGCTGGTCATAGTGGAGAGTAACTTAGACTAGTAACATACATGTGTTACTAGTCTATGTTACTACCTTCATAGTGGGTAGTGTCATAGGTGTGGTAACATAGTTGCCTTCATTTATTACTTTGTAGACTCATTATGCATTGGAAACCGCTATGTGATGGTAACATATTATGTTACTCTATTTGCCTCTCTCCTCATTAACTACTTGCCACATCACCAATTTTGCTTATGTGGCATCTATGTTACTACCTATGTTACTCCCACTATGACCAGCCTAAGAAAGCTAAGTACTCTACCAGCCATGTACTCGGGTTCTCCCCCGTCAAATGGAGCCTCATGACATGCCCTAGGTATGTACTGATGTAGCCTTGTTTCCTTTCCCCGCACTTGTATGCCCTGTGTGTGATTAATCACTGAGTCAGGGAAAAAGGGGCACAAGCACCCCAGCGCTCTCGCACTTAAGTTGTTTCTTTCCCGTATTCCTTCAATATGTAATCAGTCCCGGCCGTGAAACGGGGGCTTCCCGGGGAATTTCACCACGTGAGCCGTTCTCGAGAACACTCTGTCATCTCGAGAAGCAAAACATACACGCCGCGTTTCGGACCCAGTCCAACGTATCTGCGTCGCATTGTTCTTGTCATCAGTGGTAGTTACTCTGGCTACGTGGGGTCATACTGATTACGCTACAGGTTTTTGGAAGAACGATGCATGCATGCACTTAGGAAAAGATATACATGATTCCAATCCTCCGAGTTCTTACAAGCCAAGACAAGTGTACTTAACAAAATCTACCATACCACTATGCAGCTCCGATACAGAATCTGCTTCTAGGACTCGTAGAGGCTCCGCCCACCGAGAAGTTCGCGTCCTAGCCAAAGATACAGGATTTTCTCAAGCCAAGTGATGTCTCGTGTCCGCGTCAGTTTTTTCCCGAAGAGGAAGGGATGGTGCATCACATCTACGGTAGGTATTTCCCTCAGTGATGAAACCAAAGTTATCGAACCAGTAGGAGAACCAAGCAACACTATGTAAACGGTACCTGCACACAAAGAACAAATACTTGCAACCCGACGCGTAAGAAGGGTTGTCAATCCCTCTCGGGTAAAAGATAGATTGGTTTGTATGATTTTGGATAAATAGATCTCGCAGTAAAACAAAATAAAATAAAGAAAGAAAAAGTGCAGCAAGGTATTTTTGGATTTTTAGAATAATAGATCTGAAAACAAAAGCAAATAAAAATAGATCTCGAAGCAAATATGATAAAGAATAGACCGGGGGCCGTAGATTTCACTAGTGGCTTCTCTCGAGAAAATAGCATACGGTGGGTAAACAAATTACTGTTGGGCAATTGATAGAACCTCAAATAAGTATGATGATATCCAGGCAATGATCATTATATAGGTATCACGTCCAAGATTAGTAGACCGACTCCTGCCTACATCTATTACTATTACTCCACACATCGACCGCTATCCAGCATGCATCTAGTGTATTAAGTTCATGGAGAAACAGAGTAATGCAATAAGAACGACTGCATGATGTAGACAAGATTTATTCATGTAGGAATAGACCCCATCTTGTTATCCTTAATAGCAACAATCAATACGTGTCTTGCTTCCCCTTCTGTCACAAGGAAAGAACACCGCATGATCGAACCCATCACAAAGCACCTCTTCCCATGACAAGAAAAATTGATCTAGTCGACCTAACTAAACCAAAGATTCGAAGAAGAAATATAAGGCTATAAGTAATCATGCATGTAAGAGATCAAAACTTAAATAAATTTCATGGATAAAATAGACCTGATCATAAACTCAAAGTTCATCGGATCCCAACAAACACACCGCAAAACGAGTTACATCAAATAGATCTCCAAAAGACCATTGTATTGAGAATAAAAAAGAGAGAAGAAGCCATCTAGCTACTGCCTACGGACTCGTAGGTCTACAATGAACTACTCATGCATCATCAGAGAGGCACCAATGAGGATGATGAACCCCTCCGTGATGGTGTCTAGATTGGATCTCATGGTTCTGGAACTTGCGGCAGCTGGAATTGTGTTTCGTCGACTCCACTAGGGTTTTTGGATTTTTGAGGTATTTATAGAGCAAAGAGGTGGCGCGAGAGGCAGCCGAGGTGGGCACAACCAAGTGGGTTGTGATCCCCTCGAAGCCCCCATATGGTACTTCTTTGGCCCAAAAGGTGTCTTCTGGTCTAGAAACAATCTCCAAAAATATCGCTGTGTTTTGACTCCGTTTGGTATTGATTTTCTGCGAAGTAAAAACAAGCAAAAAGCAGCAACTAGCACTGGGCACTATGTCAATAGGTTAGTCCCAAAAAATGATATAAAGTTGCTATACAATGATTGTAAAGCATCCAAGAATGATAATATAACAACATGGAACAATCAAAAATTATAGATACGTTAGAGACGTATCGGCATCCCTAAGTTTAATTCTTGCTCGTTCTCAAGTAGGTAAAGGATAAAAACATAATTTTTGATGTGGAATGCTGCCCAACATGTTCATCACATATTCTTTTCTTTTGTAGCATGGACATATGGACTTTTATATGGTTCAAAGCAATAGTCTAGTTTTGAAATGAAGGTTTCAATACTCAAGCATATCAACAAGCAACCATATCTTTCAAAATATCAATGCTAAAGCAATTTATCCCTAGCCCATTATGCTCAATCATTGATCCATTCATGAAACACACTCACATATTAGCTACATCCAATGCTCAAGTACGATCATAGTGCCCCTTGGTCGGTGCTTTATAAGAGAAGATGGAGACTCAAATAAAAATAAAAATTGCACAAAGTAAATAGAAAGACCCTTCGCAGAGGGAAGTAGGGATTTGTAGAGGTGCCAGAGCTCAAAGCGGAAAAATAGAGATAAAACATTTTGGGTGGCATGCTTTTCCTGACAACGAAAATGATCGAGTAGTTCCCAATACTTTCCATGCTAGATATATCATAGGTGGTTCTCAAACAGAAAATAAAGTTTATTCCTTTTTCCACCATACTTTCACATTCCACGGCTAGCCGTATCCATGGGTACCGTCCATACCAACACTTTTCAAGGAATTTATTATTTGACAACATAAAGTAAATTTATTTTTTATTTCTGGATTGGGCATCCCTAATACCTTTCCCGTGCTCTCATGCAATGACAAGTAAATAAACACTTATCTTGAGAATAACACATCTAGCATGGAAAAATATCAGCCACCCCCTACCATTTCATGAGCGGTACTAGCACACAAAAGGGAAATTATTTTGAAAATTAGAGATGGCACATACAAATTTGCTTAGAACGGCACGGGAATACCGCATATAGGTAGGTATGGTGGACTCATATGGCAAAACTGGGTTTAAGGATTTTGGATGCACAAGTAGTATTCCTACTTAGTACAAGTGAAGGCTAGCAAAAGATTGAGAAGCAACCAACCTAGAAACGAAAAATCACATAAGTGAGCATTAAGCATAACTAACACCGAATAATGCACCACAAGTGTCGGTGCAACAAACCCCTGGGGTCCGTTGCCTAGACTGTACACATGCCCAAGGACAAGATTACGACACCCAAGATCAGACTGAGCACAAGAGATCAGTCCTTTGAAGGACCAAAGTGCAGATCAAGAAAACCAAGACTAGCCAGGGAAGCAAGACATCACTAAATGAAGAACCTCCCTTGCCGGGCAGGCGAGCCAGGAAAGGTGGGGTTTACCCCGGAAGCAAGCCTCCAGGTCGTCCCGGCAAGCCTGTCGGGGCTTGCGGAGATAAACCACTCCACCGCACTGAAGGAAATATGCCCTAGAGGCAATAATAAAGTTGTTATTTATATTTCCTTATATCATGATAAATGTTTATTATTCATGCTAGAATTGTATTAACCGGAAACTTAGTACATGTGTGAATACATAGACAAACCGAGTGTCCCTAGTATGCCTCTACTTGACTAGCTCGTTAATCAAAGATGGTTATAAGTTTCCTGACCATAGACATGTGTTGTCATTTGATGAACGGGATCACATCATTAGAGAATGATGTGATGGACAAGACCCATCCGTTAGCTTAGCATTATGATCATCTAGTTTTATTGCTATTGCTTTCTTCATGACTTATACATATTCCTTCGACTATGAGATTATGCAACTCCCGAATACCGGAGGACCACCTTGGGTGCTATCAAACATCACAACATAACTGGGTGATTGTAAAGATGCTCTACAGGTGTCTCCGGAGGTGTTTGTTGAGTTGGCATAGATCGAGATTAGGATTTGTCACTCCGTGTATCAGAGAGGTATCTCTGGGCCCTCTCGGTAATGCACATCACTATAAGCCTTGCAAGCAATGTGACTAATGAGTTAGTTACGGGATGATGCATTACAGGACGAGTAAAGAGACTTGCCGGTAACGAGATTGAACTAGGTATGATGATACTGATGATCGAATCTCGGGCAAGTAACATACCGATGACAAAGGGAATAACGTACGTTGTTATGCAGTTTGATCGATAAAGATCTTCGTAGAATATGTAGGAGCCAATATGAGCATATAGGCCCCCCATTGGTTATTGACTGGAGATGTGTATCGGTCATGTCTACATAGTTCTCGAACCTGTAGGGTCCGGATGCTTAACGTTCGATGACAATTTGTATTACGACTTATGTGTTTTGGTGACCGAAGTTTGTTCGAAGTCCCGGATGAGACCACGGACATGACGACTAGTCTTGAAATGGTCGAGAGGTAAAGATTGATATATTGGATGAAGGTATTCGGACACCGGGAAGGTTTCAGGACGTTTCTGATATTTATCAGGGAACCGAGGGGTTACCGGAACCCCTCGGGGAAGTTATGGGCCCTAATGGGCCATAAGGGAGTAGGAGAGGGAAGGCCACAAGGCGCCCCCCCAGGGCAGTCCGAATTGGACTAGGGGGAGGGGCACGGCCCCCTCTTTCCTTTCCCTCTCCCTCTCCTTCCCTCCTTCCCCCTCTTGGAATAGGAAAGGGAATCCAACCAGGATTGGGAATCCTAGTTGGACTCCCCCCTTGGCGTGCCCTCGTTGGCCGCCGGCCTCCTCCTCCCCCTTCTTTATATACGGGGTAGGGGGCACCCCAAAAGCACATCAATTGTTCCTCAGCCGTGTGTGGTGCCCCCCTCCAAAGTTTACCACCTCGGTCATATTGTCGTAGTGCTTAGGCGAAGCCCTGCGCGGATCACATCACCAACACCGTCGCCACGCCGTCATGCTGACGAAATTCTCCCTTGACTCTCTACTGGATCAAGAGATCGAGGGACATCATTGTGCTGAACGTGAGTGAACATGGAGGTGCCGTACATTCGGTACTTGGATCGGTTGGATCGTGAAGACGTTCGACTACATCAACCGCATTACTAAACGCTTCCGCTTTCGGTCTACGAGGGTATGTGGACACTCTCCCGTCTCGTTGCTATGCATCTCCTAGATAGATCTTGCGTGATCATAGGAATTTTTTTGAATTACTATGTTCCCCAAAGTGGCATCCGAGCCAGGTCTATGCGTAGATGATATATGCACGAGTAGAACACGAAAGAGTTGTGGGCGATAATAGTCATACTGCTTACCACCAACTTCTTACTTTGATTCGGCGGTATTGTTGGATGAAGCGGCCCGGACCACATTACATGACCGCGTTCATGAGACTGGTTCTACCGACGTGCTTCGCACACAGGTGGCTGGCGGGTGTCTGTTTCTCCAACTTTAGTTGAATCGAGTTTGACTATGGCTGCTCCTTGTTGAATGTTAAAATAGCACATTTGACAAAAAATAGTTGTGGTTTTGATGCGTAGGTAAGAGCAGTTCTTGGTAGAAGCCCACAGCAGCCACGTAAAACTTGCAACAACAAAGTAGAGGACGTCTAACTTGTTTTTGCAGGGCATGCTATGATATGGTCAAGACGTGATGAGATATAAATTGTTGTATGAGATGATCATGTTTTGTAAAAGTTATCGGCAACTGGCAGGAGCCTTACGGTTGTCACTTTATTGTATGAAATGCAATCGCCATGTAATTGCTTTACTTTATCACTAAGTGGTAGCGATAGTCGTAGAAGCAATAGTTGGCGAGACGACAACGCTGCTACAATGGAGATCAAGGTGTCAAGCCGGTGACGATGGAGATCATGGAGGTGCTTTGGAGATGGAGATCAAAGGCACAAGATGATGATGGCCATATCATGTCACATATTTTGATTGCATGTGATGTTTATCTTTTATGCATCTTATTTTGCTTAGTACGGCGGCAACATTATAAGATGACCCCTCACTAAATTTCAAGGTATAAGTGTTCTCCCTGTGTATGCACCATTTCTACAGTTGGTCGTGCCGAGACACCACGTGATGATCGGGTGTGATAAGCTCTACGTTCACATACAATGGGTGCAAGCCAGTTTTGCACATGCAGAATACTCGGGTTAAACTTGACGAGCCTAGCATATGCAGATATGGCCTCGGAACACTGAGACCGAAAGGTCGAACGTAAATCATATAGTAGATATGATCAACATAGTGACGTTCACCATTGAAAACTACTCCATCTCAGTGATGATCAGACATGGTTTAGTTGATATGGATCACATTATCATTTAGATGACTAGAGGGATGTCTATCTAAGGGGAGTTCTTAAGTAATATGATTAATTGAACTTTAATTTATCATGAATTTAGTACCTGATAGTTTTTGCATGTCTATGTTGTTGTAGATCAATGGCCCGTGCTACCGTTCCTCTGAATTTTAATGCGTTCCTAGAGAAAGCTAAGTTGAAAGATGATGGTAGCAACTACACGGACTGGGTCCATTACTTGAGGATTATCCTCATTGCTGCACAGAAGAATTACGTCCTGGAAGCACCGCTAGGTGCAAGACCCGCTGCAGGAGCAACTCCGGACGTTATGAATGTCTGGCAGAGCAAAGCTGATGACTACTCGATAATTCAGTGTGCCATGCTTTACGGCTTAGAATCGGGACTTCAAAGACGTTTTGAATGTCATGGAGCATACGAGATGTTCCAGGAGTTGAAGTTAGTATTTCAAGCAAATGCCTGAGTTGAGAGATATGAATTCTCCAACAAGTTCTATAGCTGCAAAATGGAGGAGAATAGTTCTGTCAGTGAACACATACTCAGAATGTCTGGGTACCACAACCACTTGACTCAGCTAGGAGTTAATCTTCCTGACGATAGTGTCATTGACAAAGTTCTTCAATCACTGCCACCGAGCTATAAAGGCTTCGTGATGAACTATAATATGCAAGGGATGGAAAAGACAATTCCCGAGCTCTTCGCAATGCTAAAGGCTGCGGTGGTAGAAATCAAGAAGGAGCATCAAGTGTTGATGGTGAACAAGACCACTAGTTTCAAGAAAAATGGTAAAGGGAAGAAGGAGAACTTCAAGAAGAACAGTAAGCCAGTTGCTACTCAAGGGAAGAAGCCCAAGTCTGGACCTAAGCCCGAGACTGAGTGCTTCTACTGCAAAGGGACTAGTCACTGGAAGCGGAACTGCCCCAAGTATTTGGCGGATAAGAAGGATGGCAAAGTGGAAGGTATATTTGATATACATGTTATTGATGTGTACCTTACTAATGCTCGTAGTAACGCCTGGGTATTTGATACTGGTTTTGTTGCTCATATTTTCAACTCGAAACAGGGGCTACGTATTAAGCGAAGATTGTCTAAGGACAATGTGACGATGTGCGTGTGAAATGGTTCCAAAGTCGATGTGATCGCCGCCGGCACGCTACCTCTACATCTACCATCGGGATTAGTTTTAGACCTAAATAATTATTATTTGGTTCCAGCGTTGAGTATGAACATTATATCTGGATCTTGTTTAATGTGAGACGGTTATTCATTTAAATCAGTGAATAATGGTTGTTCTATTTATTTGAGTAATATCTTTTATGGTCATGCACCCTTGATGAGTGGTATATTTTTGTTGAATCTTGATTGTAGTGATACACATATTCATAATATTAAAGCCAAAAGATGCAAAGTTAATAATGATATTGCAACTTATTTGTGGCACTACCGTTTAGGTCATATTGGTGTAAAGCGCATGAAGAAACTCCATGCTGATGAGCTTTTGGAATCACTTGATGCTTGCGAACCATGCCTCATGGGCAATATGACTAAGACTCCGTTCTCCGGAACAATGGAGCGAGCAACTGACTTATTGGAAATAATACATACTGATGTATGCGGTCCGATGAGTGTTGAGGCTCGCGGCGAGTATCGTTATTTTCTGACCTTCACAGATGATTTAAGCAGATATGGGTATATCTACTTAATGAAACATAAGTCTGAAACATTTGAAAAGTTCAAAGAATTTCAGAGTGAAGTGGAAAATCATCGTAACAAGAAAATAAAGTTTATACGATCTGATCGTGGAGGTGAATATTTGAGTTATGAGTTTGGTCTTCATTTGAAACAATATGGAATAGTTTCGCAACTCACGCCACCTGGAACACCACAATGTAATGGTGTGTCCGAACGTCGTAACCGTACTTTATTAGATATGGTGCGATCTATGATGTCTCTTACCGATTTACCGCTATCATTTTGGGGTTATGCTTTAGAGACGGCTGCATTCACGTTAAATAGGGCACCATCTAAATCCGTTGAGATGACACCATATGAACTGTGGTTTAGCAAGAAACCTAAGCTGTCATTTCTTAAAGTTTGGGGTTGTGATGCTTATGTGAAAAAACTTCAACCTGATAAGCTTGAACCGAAATCGGAGAAATGTGTCTTCATAGGATACCCAAAGGAGATTGTTTGGTATACCTTCTATCACAGATCCGGAGGCAAGATATTCGTTGCTAAGAATGGATCCTTTCTAGAGAAGGAGTTTCTCTCGAAAGAAGTGAGTGGGAGGAAAGTAGAACTTGATGAGGTAATTGTACCGTCTCCCGAATTGGAAAGTAGTTCATCACATAAATCAGTTCCAGTGATTCCTACACCAATTAGTGAGGAAGCTAATGATGATGATCATGAAACTTCAGAACAAGTTGCTACCGAACCTCGTAGGTCAACCAGAGTACGATCATGGCGAACCTATGAACTATGAGGAAGCGGTGATGAGCCCAGATTCCGCGAAATGGCTTGAGGCCATGAAATCTGAGATGGGATCCATGTATGAGAACAAAGTGTGGAGTTTGGTTGACTTGCCCGATGATCAGCAAGCCATAGAGAATAAATGGATCTTCAATAAGAAGACTGACGCTGACGGTAATGTTACTTTCTACAAAGCTCGACTTGTTGCGAAAGGTTTTCGACAAGTTCAAGGAGTTGATTACGATGAGACCTTCTCACCCGTAGCGATGCTTAAGTCTGTCTGAATCTGTTAGAAACTGCCGCATTTTATAATTATGAAATTTGGCAAATGGATGTCAAAACTGCATTCCTTAATGGATATCTTAAAGAAGAGTTGTATATGATGCAACCAGAAGGTTTTCTCGATCCTAAAGGTGCTAACAAAGTGTGAAAACTCCAGTGATCCATTTATGGATTGGTGCAAGCCTCTCGGAGTTGGAATATACGCTTTGATAGTGTGATCAAAGCATATGGTTTTATACAAACTTTTGGAGAAGCATGTATTTACAAGAAAGTGAGCGGGAGCTCTGTAGCATTTCTAATATTATATGTGGATGACATATAGTTGATTGAAAATAATACAGAATTTCTGGATAGCATAAAAGGATACTTGAATAAGAATTTTTCAATGAAAGACCTCGGTGAAGCTGCTTATATATTGGGCATCAAGATCTATAGATATAGATCAAGACGCTTAATTGGACTTTCACAAAGCACATACCTTGATAAAGTTTTGAAGAAGTTCAAAATGGATCAGTTAAAGAAAGGGTTCTTGCCTATGTTACAAGGTGTGAAGTTGAGTCAGACTCAATGCCCGACCTGAAGGAAATATGCCCTAGAGGCAATAATAAAGCTATTATTTATTTCCTTATATCATGATAAATGTTTATTATTCATGCTAGAATTGTATTAACCGGAAACATAATACATGTGTGAATACATAGACAAACAGAGTGTCACTAGTATGCCTCTACTTGTCTAGCTTGTTGATCAAAGATGGTTATGTTTCCTAACCATAGACATGAGTTGTCATTTGATTAACGGGATCACATCATTAGGAGAATGATGTGATTGACTTGACCCATTCCGTTAGCATAGCACTTGATCGTTTAGTTTGTTGCTATTGCTTTCTTCATGACTTATACATGTTCCTATGACTATGAGATTATGCAACTCCCGTTTACCGGAGGAACACTTTGTGTACCACCAAACGTCACAACGTAACTGGGTGATTATAAAGGTGCTCTACAGGTGTCTCCGAAGGTACTTATTGGGTTGGCGTATTTCGAGATTAGGATTTGTCACTCCGATTGTCGGAGAGGTATCTCTGGGCCCTCTCGGTAATGCACATCACTTAAGCCTTGCAAGCATTGCAACTAATGAGTTAGTTGCAGGATGATGTATTACGGAACGAGTAAAGAGACTTGCCGGTAACGAGATTGAACTAGGTATTGAGATACCGACGATCGAATCTCGGGCAAATAACATACCGATGACAAAGGGAACAACGTATGTCGTTATGCGGTCTGACCGATAAAGATCTTCGTAGAATATGTGGGAGCCAATATGAGCATCCAGGTTCCGCTATTGGTTATTGACCGGAGACGTGTCTCGGTCATGTCTACATTGTTCTCGAACCCGTAGGGTCCGCACGCTTAAGGTTCCGATGACAGTTATATTATGAGTTTATGATTTTTGATGTACCGGAGGAGTTCCGGATGAGATCGGGGAGATGACGAGGAGTCTCGAAATGGTCGAGACGTAAAGATCGATATATTGGACGACTATATTCGGACATCAGAAAGGTTCCGAGTGATTCGAGTATTTTTCGGAGTACCGGAGAGTTACGGGAATACGTATTGGGCCTTATTGGGCCATATGGGAAAGAAGGAAAAGGGCCTCAAGGGTGGCCGCACCCCTCCCCTTGGCCTGGTCCGAATTGGACTAGGGAAGGGGGGCGCCCCCTTTCTTCCTTCTCCTTTTCCCTTCCTCTTTTCCTATTCCATATGAGAGGTGGAATCCTACTAGGACTAGGGAGTCCTAGTAGGACTCCACACTTGGCGCGCCCCCTCCTAGGGCCGGCCTCCTCCTCCCTTGCTCCTTTATATACGGGTGCAGGGTGGCACCCCAAAGACACACAAGTTGATCTTCGTGATCGTTCTCTTAGCCGTGTGCGGTGCCCCCCTCCACCATAATCCTCGATAGTATTGTAGCGGTGCTTAGGCGAAGCCTTGCGACGGTAGAACATCAAGATCGTCACCACGCCGTCGTGCTGACGGAACTCTTCCCCGACACTTTGCTGGATCGGAGTCCGGGGATTGTCATCGAGCTGAACGTGTGCTAGAACTCGGAGGTGCCGTAGTTTCGGTGCTTGATCGGTCGGGCTGTGAGGACGTACGACTACATCAATCGCGTTGTGCTAACGCTTCCGCTTCCGGTCTACGAGGGTACGTAGACAACACTCTTCCCTCTCGTTTCTATGCATCACCATGATCTTGCGTGTGCGTAGGATTTTTTTTGAAATTACTACGTTTCCCAACAATGGCATCCGAGCCTAGGTTTTATGCATTGATGTTATGCACGAGTAGAACACAAGTGAGTTGTGGGCGATATAAGTCATACTGCTTACCAGCATGTCATACTTTGGTTCGGCGGTATTGTTGGATGAAGCGGCCCGGACCGACATTACGCGTACGCTTACGCAAGACTGGTTCTACCGACGTGCTTTGCACACAGGTGGCTGGCGGGTGTCAGTTTCTCCAACTTTAGTTGAACCAAGTGTGGCTACGTCCGGTCCTTGCGAAGGTTAAAATAGCACCAACTTGACAAACTATCATTGTGGTTTTGATGCGTAGGTAAGAACGTTCTTGCTAAGCCCGTAGCAGCCACGTAAAACTTGCAACAACAAAGTAGAGGACGTCTAACTTGTTTTTGCAGGGCATGTTGTGATGTGATATGGTCAAGACATCATGCTAAATTTTATTGTTTGAGATGATCATGTTTTGTAACCGAGTTATCGGCAACTGGCAGGAGCCATATGGTTGTCGCTTTATTGTATGCAATGCAATTGCGCTGTAATGCTTTACTTTATCACTAAGCGGTAGCGATAGTCGTGGAAGCATAAGATTGGCGAGACGACAACGATGCTACGATGGTGATCAAGGTGTCGCGCCGGTGACGATGGTGATCATGACGGTGCTTCGAAGATGGAGATCACAAGCACAAGATGATGATGGCCATATCATATCACTTATATTGATTGCATGTGATGTTTATCTTTTATGCATCTTATCTTGCTTTGATTGACGGTAGCATTATAAGATGATCCCTCACTAAATTATCAAAGTATAAGTGTTCTCCCTGAGTATGCACCGTTGCGAAAGTTCTTCGTGCTGAGACACCACATGATGATCGGGTGTGATAGGCTCTACGTTCAAATACAACGGGTGCAAAACAGTTGCACACGCAGAATACTCAGGTTTAACTTGACGAGCCTAGCATATAACAGATATGGCCTCGGAACATGGAGACTGAAAGGTCGAGCGTGAATCATACAGTAGATATGATCAACATAGTGATGTTCACCATTGAAACTACTCCATCTCACGTGATGATCAGACATGGTTTAGTTGATTTGGATCACGTGATCACTTAAAGGATTAGAGGGATGTCTATCTAAGTGGGAGTTCTTAAGTAATATGATTAATTGAACTTTAATTCATCATGAACTTAGTCCTGGTAGTATTAGCATGTCTATGTTGTAGATCAATAGCTCGCGTTTAGCTCCCCTGTTTTATTTTTGATATGTTCCTAGAGAAAACTAAGTTGAAAGATGTTAGTAGCAATGATGCGGATTGGATCCGTGATCTGAGGTTTATCCTCATTGCTGCACAGAAGAATTATGTCTTTGATGCACCGCTAGGTGACAAACCTATTGCAGGAGCAGATGCAGATGTTATGAACATTTGGCTAGCTCAATATGATGACTACTTGATAGTTTAGTGCACCATGCTTAAACGGCTTAGAATCGGGACTTAAAAGATGTTTTGAACGTCATGGACCATATGAGATGTTCCAGGAGTTGAAGTTAATATTTCAAGCAAATACCCAAGTTGAGAGATATGAAGTCTCCAACAAGTTCTATAGCTAAAAGATGGAGGAGAATAGCTCAAGCAGTGAGCATGTGCTCAGATTGTCTGGGTACTACAATCGCTTGAATCAAGTGGGAGTTAATCTTCCAGATAAAATAGTGTCTGACAGAATTCTCTAGTCACCATCACCAAGTTAGTAGAACTTCGTGATGAACTATGATATGCAAGGGATAACAAAAACGATTCCCGAGCTCTTCGTAATACTGAAATCGACGAAGGTAGAAATCAAGAAAAATATCAAGTGTTGATGGTAGACAAGACCACTAGTTTCAAGAGAAGGGCAAAGGGAAGAAGGGGAACTTCAAGAAGAACGACAAGCAAGTTGCTGCTCAAGTGAAGAAGCCCAAGTCTAGTCCTAAGCCTGAGACTAAGTGCTTCTACTGCAAAGGGACTGGTCACTGGAAGCGGAACTGCCCCAAGTATTTGGCGGATAAGAAGGATGGCAAAGTGAACAAAGGTATATTTGATATACAGATTATTGATGTGTATTTTACTAGTGTTCGTAGCAACCCCTCGGTATTTGATACTGGTTCAGTTGCTAAGAGTAGTAACTCGAAACGGGAGTTGCAGAATGAACATAGACTAGTTAAGGGTGAAGTGACGATGTGTGTTGGAAGTGGTTCCAAGATTGATATGATCATCATTGCACACTCCCTATACTTTTGGGATTAGTGTTGAACCTAAATAAGTGTTATTTGGTGTTTGTGTTGAGCATGAATATGATTTGATCATGTTTATTGCAATACAGTTATTCATTTAAGTAAGAGAATAAATTGTTGTTCTGTTTACATGAATAAAAACCTTATATGGTCATACAACCAATGAAAATGGTTTGTTGGATCTCGATCGTAGTGATACACATATTCATTGAAGCCAAAAGATGCAAAGTTAATAATGATAGTGCAACTTATTTGTGGCACTGCCGTTTAGGTCATATTGGTGTAAAGCGCATGAAGAAAATCCATGCTGATGGGTTTTTGGAATCACTTGATTATGAATCTGTTGATGCTTGCGAACCATGCCTCATGGGAAAGATGACTAAGACTCCGTTCTCCGGAACAATGGAGCGAGCAACAGATTTGTTGGAAATCATACATACTGATGTATGTGGTCCGATGAATATTGAGGCTCGTGGCAGGTATCATTATTTTCCGATCTTCACAGATGATTTGAGCAGATATGAGTATATCTACTTGATGAAACACAAGTCTGAAACATTTGAAAAGTTTAAAGAATTTCAGAGTGAAGTGGAGAATCATCGTAACAAAATGAAAGTTTCTACGATATGATTGCAGAAGTAAAATATATGGGTTACGAGTTTGGCCTTCAGTTAAAAACAATGTGAAATAGTTTCACTACTCACGCCACCTGGAACACCACAGCATAATGGTGTGTCCGAACGTCATAACCGTACTTTATTAGATATGGTGCGATCAATGATGTCTCTTACTGATCTACCACTATCCTTTTGGGGTTATGCATTAGAGACAGCTGCATTCACGTTAAATAGGGCACCATCTAAATCCGTTGAGACGACACCATATGAACTATGGTCTGGCAAGAAACCTAAGCTGTCGTTTCTTAAAGTTTGAGGTTGCAATGCTTATGTGAAAAAGTTTCAACCTGATAAGCTCTAACCCAAATCGGAGAAGTGCGTCTTCATAGGATACCCAAAAGAAAATGTTGGGTACACCTTCTATCACAGATCCGAAGGCAATATATTTGTTGCTTTGAATGGATCCTTTCTAGAAAAGGAGTTTCTCTCGAAAGAAGTGAGTGGGAGGAAAGTAGAACTTGATGAGGTAACTGTACCTTCTCCCTTATTGGAAAGTAGTTCATCACAGAAATCTGTTCCTGTGACTACTACACTGATTAGTGAGGAAGCTAATGATGATGATCATGTAACTTCAGATCAAGTTACTACCGAACCTCGTAGGTAAACCAGAGTGAGATCCGCACCAGAGTGGTACGGTAATCCTGTTCTGGAGGTCATGTTACTTGACCATGACGAGCCTACGAACTATGAGGAAGCGATGATGAGCCCAGATTCCGCGAAATGGCTTGAGGCCATGAAATCTGAGATGAGATCCATGTATGAGAACAAAGTATGGACTTTGATTGACTTGCCCAATGATCGGCGAGCCATTGAGATTAAATGGATCTTCAAGAGGAAGACGGACGCTGATAGTAGTGTTACTATCTACAAAGCTAGAATTGTCGCAAAAAGGTTTTTGACAAGTTCAAGGTGTTGACTACGATGAGAGTTTCTCACTCGTATCTATGCTTAAGTCTGTCCGAATCATGTTAGCAATTACCGCATTTTATGAAATCTGGCAAATGGATAAACAAAACTGCATTCCTTAATGGATTTATTAAAGAAGAGTTGTATATGATGCAACCAGAAGGTTTTGTCAATCCTAAAGGTACTAACAAAATATGCAAGCTCCAACGATCCATCTATGGACTGGTGCAAGCATCTCGGAGTTGGAATATACGCTTTGATAAGTTGATCAAAGCATATAGTTTTATACAGACTTGCAGTGAAGCCTGTATTTACAAGAAAGTGAGTGGGAGCACTACAACATTTCTGATAAGTATATGTGAAAGACATATTGTTGATCAGAGATAATGTAGAATTATTCTGCAAAGCATAAAGGAATGATTGAAAGGAGTTTTTCAAAGAAAGACCTCGGTGAAGCTGCTTACATATTGAGCATCAAGATCTATAGAGATAGATCAAGATGCTTGATAAGTTTTTCAATGAGTACATACCTTGACAAGATTTTGAAGTAGTTCAAAATGGAACAGTCAAAGAAGAAGTTCTTGCCTGTGTTACAAGGTGTGAAGTTGAGTAAGACTCAAAACCCGACCACGACAGAAGATAGAGAGAGAATGAAAGTCATTCCCTATGCCTTAGCCATAGGTTCTATAAAGTATGCCATGCTGTGTACCAGACCTATTGTATACCCTGCCTTGAGTTTGGCAAGGGAGTACAATAGTGATCTAGGAGTAGATCACTGGACATTGGTCAAAATTATCCTTAGTGGAATAAGGATATGTTTCTCGATTATGGAGGTTACAAAAAGTTCGTCGTAAAGGGTTACGTCGATGCAAGTTTTGACACTGGTCCAGATGACTCTAAGTCTCAATCTGGATACATATTGAAAGTGGGAGCAATTAGCTAGAATAGCTCCATGCAGAGCATTGTTGGCATAGAAGTTTGCAAAATACTTACGGATCTGAATGTGGCAGACCCGTTGACTAAACTTCTCTCACAAGCAAAACATGATCACACCTCAGTACTCTTTGGGTGTTAATCACATAGCGATGTGAACTAGATTGTTGACTCTAGTAAACCCTTTGGGTGTTGGTCACATGTCGATGTGAACTATGGGTGTTAATCACATGGTGATGTGAACTATTGATGTTAAATCACATGGCGATGTGAACTAGATTATTGACTCTAGTGCAAGTGGGAGACTGAAGGAAATATGCCCTAGAGGCAATAATGTGACGCCCTCGATTTAATCGTACACTAATCATACACGCAAATGTGTACGATCAAGATCAGGGACTCACGGGAAGATATCACAACACAACTCTACAAAGAAAATAAGTCATACAAGCATCATATTACAAGCCAGGGGCCTCAAGGGCTCGAATACAAGAGCTCGATCATAGACGAGTCAACGGAAGCAACAATATCTGAGTACAGACATAAGTTAAACAAGTTTGCCTTAAGAAGGGTAGCACAAACTGGGATACAGATCGAAAGAGGCGCAGGCCTCCTCTGCCCGGGATCCTCCTAAACTACTCCTGGTCGCTGTCAGCGGGCTGCACGTAGTAGTAGGCACCTCCCGAGTAGTAGTAGTCGTCGTCGATAGTGGCATCTGGCTCCTGGACTCCAACGTCTGGTCGCGGCAATCGGATATAGGAAAGGGGGAAAGGGGGAGAAAAGCAACCATGAGTACTCATCCAAAGTACTCGCAAGCAAGGAGCTACACTACATATGTATGCATTGGTATCAATTGTAATAAGGCTATCATATGTGGACTGAACTGCAGAAAGCCGGAATAAGAGGGGGATAGCTAGTCCTATCGAAGACTACACTTCTGGCCACCTCCATCTTGCAACAGGAGACGAGAGTAGATGGTAAGTTCACCAAGTAGCATCGCATAGCATAATCCTAACCGATGATCCTCCCTTCGTCGCCCTGTGAGAGAGCGACCACCGGTTGTATCTGGCACTTGGAAGGGTGTGTTTTATTAAGTATCCGGTTCTAGTTGTCATAAGGTCAAGGTAC
The DNA here is from genome assembly GCF_018294505.1 of Triticum aestivum. Classification (NCBI taxonomy): domain Eukaryota; kingdom Viridiplantae; phylum Streptophyta; class Magnoliopsida; order Poales; family Poaceae; genus Triticum; species Triticum aestivum. The sequence continues at coordinate 106,637,106 of NC_057800.1, read as the reverse complement.
AACTCCGGGTCGTCCTTTTACCGAGGGACATGGCTATTCGAATAGATCAACTTCCCTGCAGGGGTGCACCACATAACCCAACACGCTCGATCCCATTTGGCTGGACACACTTTCCTGGGTCATGCCCGGCCTCGGAAGATCAACATGTCGCAGCCCTACCTAGGCACAACAGAGAGGTCAGCACGCCGGTCTAAATCCTATGGCGCAGGGGTCTGGGCCCATCGCCCTTTGCACACCTGCACGCTGCGAACGCGGCCGGAAGCAGACCTAGCCTAGCAGGCGTTCCAGTCCAATCCGGCGCGCGCCGCTCAGTCGCTGACGTCACGAAGGCTTCGGCTGATACCACGACGTCGAGTGCCCATAACTGTCCCCGCGTAGATGGTTAGTGCGTATATGCCAGTGTCCAGACTCAAATCAAATACCAAGATCTCGTTAAACGTGTTATCTTGAAATAACCGCGAACGCCGACCAGGGCCAGACCCACCTCTCTCCTAGGTGGTCTCAACCTGCCCTGTCGCTTCGCCACAAAGATCCACACAGAGGGCCGTCGGGTAAGTATGTCCTTCCAGCCCCCAATTCGTGAATCAACCGCGGGTACTCCTCGAGCCAACCCGACTTTAGTTATCACATGTATCATGTATAAAGTATATAGTATATACCCGTGATCACCTCCCGAGTGATCACGGCCCGATAGTATAGCATGACAGACGGACAAGAATGTAGGGCCACTGATGATAAACTAGCATCCTATACTAAGCATTAGGATTGCAGGTAAATGTAACAACAATAGTAGTAAGGACAGGCTATGCATCATGATAGGATTAACGAAAAGCAGTAACATGCTACACTACTGTAATGCAAGCAGTATAGAGAAGAATAGGCGATATCTGGTGATCAAGGGGGGGGGGCTTGCCTGGAAGCTCAGCCGAGAAGGTGGGGTCATCAACACCGTAGTCGAACTGGGGGTCGCCGGCAGTCTCGGGGTCTACCGGAAAGAAGTAACGGAGGGGGAACACAATAAATAATAGAGCAATCAAAGCAACACAAGGCATAACATGGCAATACACGGTGCTAGGTGTGCCCTAACGCAGTACTAGGTGATACCGGCGAAGGGGGAAAACATCCGGGAAAGTATCCCCGGTGTTTCGCGTTTTCGGACCGGTGAACCGGAGGGGAAAAGTTGCGTGTTCGCTATGCTAGGGATGCGTGGCGGACGAACGGGCTGCGTATCCGGATTTGTCTCGTCGTTTTGAGCAACTTTCATGTATAAAACTTTTTCATCCGAGTTACGGTTTATTTTATATGGATTTTCAAAGTTTATTCAATTTTCTAAAATTTCTGCATTTATTTAATCGAATTGTCCAAGTCAACTTGACTGGTCAAAAGGGGAGATGGTGGCTCACATGTCACAAGCTATACCTAAACAAATAACTAAAACTAGCTTAAATAAATGCGGGGTCCACATGTAATAGGCTTAGACTAATTAATTAACCAACTAATCTAAACTAAATTAGTTTAGACCTAATTAAACTAGGCCGGCCACACACGGCTGTGGCACAGCCCCCGCGCACACACAATGCTAGGGAGTAACTCTATTCCTTTTAACACAAGATAGCATTTTGTGATTTTTGTAGAATTTAATCCATGCATTATCTGAAGCAGGTCCAATGAAATGAAATGAGGCTTGTTACGTCTACTTTTCGTTCATATAATTTTTACCCATGTTAAGACTTGTCTTATCGCTGTTTAGTGGCAGTTTAGAAGGCTAGTCATTGTAGAAATACAAAAGCTAGCTACTGCTACAGTAACTGAATGTTACTGTAGCCGTGTAGCATAGTAGCAGCAGCAGACAGCGGTACAGGCGGGCGCTGCCAGCGGGTGGCTCGGGGCACTGCCAAGGGCGAGGCAAGGCGGCGTGCAGAGCAGCATACAGCTACAGCGGCAAGAGCAGTGGGCAGCAGCGCAGCGCAAGCAACGGCGGGAGCAGTGGCGGCGGCTACGATGCATGGTGGGCAGCAGCGCAGGTCCATTAGCGACGGCCTACGGCTCCGGTACGAGCAAGGAAAGGGCTAGTCCGCAACTAGTACAGCTCCCGGAGCCCGAACGCGTCATCAGAAGAAGCTAGGGAGCACAACGAGCAATTAAACACGGGGAGAGACGGCGAAGCTCACCCAGAGGCAAACAGATGCGAGGGAGAGGTCGGGGATGCTCTGGAGGTAGAGGATCGAAGGGCGGCGGCTGGCGGATTCCGGTGAGGGGAACGGCCACGACGACATCGCAGGTGTTCCTTGGCATTGATCCCGGGGAGAGGAAGATGATGGCGACCGAGCTCCTGGACACCAAGGTGCAGCGTGGGGGAGGTTCCGTCCTACGTCATCTGCAACGACGCGACGACGGCAGCGTCGGCTATGTGCGCGTGTGCGAAGAGCGGCGTGAAAGGGAGGGAATGGATGTTAGGGTTCGACCTGGGCGTCGTGGGGGTACTTATCCATCACGGGGAGGGAGTGGATGCTTGACACGGCGACGATCGGTGGCGTGGACGGCGTGCGCGCACTGCCAGCGCCATGGATGAACAGGAGAGGGAGACTAAGGCGTGGTGGGCTGGGCAGATCGGGTGGCCGAGGCCCAGGTGGGGGTTGGGGCCTTTTGTTTTCTTTTGTTGTTTGGGCTTTTCTCTTCTTCTTATTTTAATTTATTTCTTTTCTGTTTCTTTTAGTTGCTGCTTATTCTAGCATTAAAAATATACCTAAGTGGCACCTAAATTGATGTTACCAATTATGCCACTGCCACATTAATTTGCTACTCAAATTAACATAGTTTTGTAATTATTTATTATTCAAAAGTATTTAAATACTAGTTTTCGCTACTGTTTTATTCATCTTAGAGTATTTAAACATTCTATAAAAGTGTGGTTTCTCCACCATGATTACCTATCCATTATTTGGCACAATCCGAACATATTATTTTTAATGTTTGAAAACTTTTGATGTTTGCCTTTAATTCAAATGTGAATCTGAATTGGTTTTGAACTAACGCGAGATCAACAACAGTAATCGTGGTGATGTGGCATCGTTAACAGGGAATTGTTGTAGCTTAATTATCCGAGCGTCACAAATAATAAAGCTATTATTTATTTCCTTATATCATGATAAATGTTTATTATTCATGCTAGAATTGTATTAACCAGAAACATAATACATGTGTGAATACATAGACAAACAGAGTGTCACTAGTATGCCTCTACTTGACTAGCTCGTTGATCAAAGATGGTTATGTTTCCTAACCATAGACATGAGTTGTCATTTGATTAACGGGATCACATCATTAGGAGAATGATGTGATTGACTTGACCCATTCTGTTAGCTTAGCACTTGATCGTTTAGTTTATTGCTATTGCTTTATTCATGACTTATACATGTTCCTATGACTATGAGATTATGCAACTCCCGTTTACCGGAGGAATACTTTGTGTGCCACCAAACGTCACAACGTAACTGGGTGATTATAAAGGTGCTCTACAGGTGTCTCCAAAGGTACTTGTTGGGTTGGTGTATTTCAAGATTAGGATTTGTCACTCCGATTGTGGGAGAGGTATCTCTGGGCCCACTCGGTAATACACATCACTCAAGCCTTGCAAAAATTGTAACTAATGAGTTAATTGCGAGATGATGTATTACGGAACGAGTAAAGAGACTTGCCGGTAACGAGATTGAACTAGGTATTGAGATACCGACGATCGAATCTCGGACAAATAACATACCGATGACAAAGGGAACAACGTATGTTGTTATGCGGTCTGACCGATAAAGATCTTCGTAGAATATGTGGGAGCCAATATGAGCATCCAGGTTCCGCTATTGGTTATTGACCGGAGACGTGTCTCGGTCATGTCTACATTGTTCTCGAACCCGTAGGGTCCGCACGCTTAAGGTTTTGATGACAGTTATATTATGAGTTTATGAGTTTTGATGTACCGAAGGAGTTCGGAGTCCCGGATGAGATCGGGGATATGACGAGGAGTCTCGAAATGGTCGAGGCGTCAAGATCGATATATTGGACGACTATATTCGGACATCGGAAATGTTCCAAGTGATTCGGGTATTTTTCGGAGTACCGGAGAGTTACGGGAATACGTATTGGGCCTTATTGGGCCATACAGGAAAGAAGGAAAAGGGCCTCAAGGGTGGCCGCACCCCTCCCCTTGGTCTGATCCGAATTGGACTAGGGAAGGGGGGCGCCCCCTTCCTTCCTTCTCCTTTTTCCTTCCTCTTTTCCTATTCCATATGGGAGGTGGAATCCTACTAGGACTAGGGAGTCCTAGTAGGACTCCACACCTGGCGCACCCCCTCCTAGGGTCGGCCTGCTCCTCCCTTGCTCCTTTATATACGGGTGCAGGGTGGCACCCCAAAGACACACAAGTTGATCTTCGTGATCGTTCTCTTAGCCGTGTGCGGTGCCCCCCTCCACCATAATCCTCGATAATATTGTAGCGGTGCTTAGGCGAAGCACTGCGATGGTAGAACATCAAGATCGTCACCACGCCGTCGTGCTGACGGAACTCTTCCCCGACACTTTGCTAGATCGGAGTCCGGGGATCGTCATCGAGCTGAACGTGTGCTAGAACTCGGAGGTGCCGTAGTTTCGGTGCTTGATCGGTCGGGCCATGAGGACGTACGACTACATCAACCGCGTTGTGCTAACTCTTCCGCTTCCGGTCTACGAGGGTACGTAGACAACACTCTCCCCTCTCGTTGCTATACATCACCATGATCTTGCGTGTGCGTAGGATTTTTTTTGAAATTACTATGTTCCCCAACACGACCACTGCAAGAGATAGAGAGAAAATGAAGGTCATTCCCTATGCCTCAGCCATAGGTTCTATCATGTATGCAATGCTGTGTACCAGACCTGATGTGTGCCTTGCTATAAGTTTAGCAGGGAGGTACCAAAGTAATCCAGGAGTGGATCACTAGACAGCGGTCAAGAACATCCTAAAATACCCGAAAAGGACTAAGGATATGTTTCTCGTTTATGGAGGTGACAAAGAGCTCGTCGTAAATGGTTATGTCGATGCAACCTTTGACATTGATCCGGATGACTCTAAGTCACAAACCGGATACATATTTGTATTGAATGGTGGAGTTGTAAGTTGGTGCAGTTCCAAGCAGAGCGTCCTAGCGGTATCTACGTGTGAAGCGTAGTACATAGCTACTTCGGAAGCAGCAAATGAAGGAGACTGGATGAAGGAGTTCATATCCGATCTAGGTGTAATACCTAGTGCATCGGGTCCAATGAAAATCTTTTGTGACAATACTGGAGCAATTGTCTTGGCGAAGGAATCTAGATTTCACAAGAGAACCAAACACATCAAGAGATGCTTCAATTCCATCCGCGATCAAGTCAAGGAGGGAGACATAGAGATTTGCAACATACGAATCTAAATGTTGCAGATCCGTTGACTAAGCCTCTCTCACGAGCAAAACATGATCAACACCAAGACTCCATGGGTGTTAGAATCATTACTATGTAATCTAGATTATTGACTCTACTACAAATGGGAGACTGAAGGAAATATGTCCTAGAGGCAATAATAAAGTTGTCATTTATATTTCCTTATATCATGATAAATGTTTATTATTCACTCTAGAATTGTATTAATCGGAAACTTAGTACATGTGTGAATACATAACAAATAGAGTGTCCCTAGTATGCCTCTACTTGACTAGCTCATTAATCAAAGATGGTTAAGTTTCCCGACCATAGACATGTGTTATCATTTGATGAACGGGATCACATCATTAGAGAAGTATGTAATGGACAAGACCCACCTGTTAGCTTAGCATATTGATCATTCAATTTTATTTCTATCGCTCTCTTCATGTCAAATACATATTCCTTCGACTATGAGATTATGCAACTCCCGGATACCGGAGGAACACCTTGTGTGCTATCAAACATCACAACATAACCGGGTGATTATAAAGATGCTCTACAGGTGTCTCCGAAGGTGTTTTTTGAGTTGGCATAGATCGAGATTAGGATTTGTCACTCCATGTATCGGAGAGGTATCTCTGGGCCCTCTCGGTAATGCACATCACTATAAGCCTTGCAAGCAATGTGACTAATGAGTTAGTTGCAGGATGATGCATTACGGAACGAGTAAAGAGACTTGCCGGTAATGAGATTGAACTAGGTATGATGATACCGACGATCGAATCTCGGGCAAGTAACATACCGATGACAAAGGGAATAACGTATGTTGTTATGTGGTTTGACCGATAAAGATCTTCATAGAATATGTAGGAGCCAATATGAGCATCCAGGTTCCGCCATTGGTTATTGACCAGAGATGTGTCTCGGTCATGTCTACATAGTTCTCGAACCCGTAGGGTCCGCACGCTTAACATTCGATGACAATTTGTATTATGAGTTATGTGTTTTGGTGATCGAAGTTTGTTAGGAGTCCCGGATGAGATCACGGACATGATGACGAGTCTCAAAATGGTTGGGAGGTGAAGATTGATATATTGGACGAAGGTATTCGGACACCAGAAAGGTTTTAGAATGCTTCAGATATTTATCGGGGAACCGAGGGGTTACAGGAACCCCCCGGGGAAGTTATGGGCCCTAATGGGCCATAAGGGAGTAGGAGAGGGAAGGCCACAAGGTGGCGTCCCCAAGGCAGTCCGAATTGGACTAGGGGGAGGGGCGCGGCCCTCTCTTTCCTTTCCCTCTCCCTCTCCTTCCCTCCTTCCCCCTCTTGGAGTAGGAAAGGGAATCCTAGTTGGACTCCCCCCTTGGCACGCCCTCCTTGGCCGCCGGCCTCCTCCTTCCCCTCCTTTATATACGGGGGCAGGGGGCACCCTGAAAGCACATCAATTGTTCCTCAGCCGTGTGCGGTGCCCCCTCCACAGTTTACCACCTTGGTCATATTGTCGTAGTGCTTAGGCGAAGCCCTGCGCAAATCACATTACCAACACCGTCGCCACGCCGTCGTGCTGATGGAACTCTCCCTCGACCCTCTATTGGATCAAGAGTTCGAGGGATGTCATCATGATGAACGTGGGCTGAACACGGAGGTGTCATACGTTCGGTACTTGGATTGGTTGGATCATGAAGACGTTCAAGTACATCAACCGCGTTACTAAATGCTTCTGCTTTCGGTCTACGAGGGTACGTGGACACACTCTCCCGTCTCGTTGCTATCCATCTCCTAGATAGATCTTGCGTGATCGTAGGAATTTTTTTGAATTACTACGTTCCCCAACACGCACCACCTCACAGCAACACAAGTCATCGATCAGTGTGGTGTCAAGCCCCTAAGTGACTAAGTGGCTGCTTCCTGCCACATGGCAGCCACTTTGTACATGAAATACCTCCAAATGACACCCGTCCTAAGATGTATCAAGCAAACAGGCATGAAGCTAGCAAAATAGCCCGGCAAGGCTTGTCGGGCGCACTATGATGTGACATTGAGCAACACATTTAAGGGTTGTTGGGCGCACTATTATTTGAGCGACGCATTTGCTATCTAATCAGCATGTAATGACTGATTTGCCAGTGTGGTGACCACTTCATCTATAAAAGGAGGCCCATGGCAACCGTAGAAAGGATTTGGACCCTCACACATTCATACGCGTGTAGCCACTGTCGTCCCGAGGCAACATTGCTGGGCAAGAGTGCCACATTCTCCACCATTATCCACCATCAATCCACCAAAGCAGGAGTAGGGTTTTACACCTCACGACAGCCCGAACCTGGGTAAAAATGCCCGTGTGGTCTCTGTCGTGCTGTGTTGCGTGCCCACCCCCCCCCCCCCCCCCCGCCGAACCAAAAGGGGCTCATGGTCCCATAGGTGGCCGTGGTTTCCCACGACAACAAGTAGGATATAATTTCATTGCATAACTATTAACTTTCGTGCTTGCATAGGGAATCACAAACCTTAACACCAATATTCTTACTAAAGCATAATTACTCACCGACATGACTCACATATCACTATCATATCTCAAAACTGTTACAAATAATCATGTTTATTTTGTCCAATGATCTTCATGAAAGTTTTTATTATATCCCTCTTGAATATCTATCACTTTGGGACTAATTTCATATGTTGCTTTTGATAAGCTCAACCAAATCTAAGTGAAGAACATGAGCATAAAAAATTTCTGCTCTCAAAATAATATAAGTGAAGCATGGGAGAATTTCTTAAAAAAATTACTAACTCTCAAATAAATCTAAGTGAAGCATGAGAGCATTTCTTAAAAAATATTAAAGCACGCCATGCTCAAAAAGATGTAAATGAAGCACTAGAGCAATTCCATAGCTCAAAAAATTTAAGTGAAGCATATAGAGCAATTCTAACAAACCATAGCATAATTTTGTCTCTCTCAAATAGGTGTGTCCAGCAAGGATAGATGACACAAACTAAAAAGAAAAACAAGCAAAGACTCATATAATACAAGATGCTCCAAGCAAAACTCATGATATGTGACGAATAAAAATATAGCTCCAAGTAAAATACCAATGGTCGTTAGAAGAAAGAGGGGATGCCACTCGGGGCATCCCCAAGCTTAGTTGCTTGTTCCTCTTTGGATAATAACTTGGGGTGCCATGGGGCATCCCCAAGCTTAGGCTCTTCTTACTCCTTATTCCTTCATCCATCGTGATTGAGGGAGTCCTGGATTAGGGGGTGTTCGGGTAGCCGGACTATACCTTCAGCCAGACTCCTGGACTATGAAGATACAAGATTGAAGACTCCGTCCCGTGTCCGGAAGGGACTTTCCTTGGCATGGAAGGCAAGCCTGGCGATACGGATATGAAGATCTCCTACCATTGTAACCGACTTTGTGTAACCCTAACCCTCTCCGGTGTCTATATAAACCGGAGGGTTTTAATCCATAGGACAACATACAACATCAACAACCATACCATAGGCTAGCTTCTAGGGTTTAGTCTCCTCGATCTCGTGGTAGATCTACTCTTGTACTACCCATATCATCAATATTAATCAAGCAGGACGTAGGGTTTTACCTCCATCGAGAGGGCCCGAACCTGGGTAAAACTTCGTGTCCCTTGTCTCCTGTTACCATCCGGCCTAGACGCATAGTTCGGGACCCCCTACCCGAGATCCGCCGGTTTTGACACCGACATTGGTGCTTCCATTGAGAGTTCCTCTGTGTCATCACCGTCAGGCTCGATGGCTCCTACGATCATCAATAGAGATGCAGTCCAGGGTGAGACCTTCCTCCTCGGACAGATCTTCGTCTTCGGCAGCTTCGCACTGCGGGCCAATTCGCTTGGCCGTCTGGAGCAGATCGAAAGCTACGCCCCTGGCCGTCAGGTCAGATTTGGAAGTTTAAACTACACAGCTGACATCCGCGGAGACTTGATCTCTGATGGATTCGAGCCACTGCCGAGCGCGCCGCTTTGTCACGACGAGCATGATTTAGCTCTGCCACCGAACAGTGCCCTGGAGGCCGCACCCGCGTCAGCTCCGACCCTTAATTCGGAGCCAACTGCGCCGATCGAGGATGGGCGGTTGGACGCCACCTCGGGGGCTGTGATCTTAACGGCGATTGAGCCGAACACCAGCCCCGCACTCCGCAAAACTCATGATTCCAAGGAGCCGGACTCCTCTCCGGACTCCGAAACATTCGCGCCTCTGCCAATCGAATCCGATTTGGCGCCGATCATGGAGTTTACTGCTGCGGACATCTTTCAGCACCCGCCCTTCGGCGATATTATGAAATCACTAAAGTCTCTCTCTTTATCAGGAGAGCCCTGGCCGGACTACGGTCAGCGAGATTGGGATACAGACGATGAAGAAATTCAAAGCCCACCCACCACCCACTTTGTAGCCACCGTCGACGATTTAACCGACATGCTCGACCTCGGCTTCGAAGACATCGACGGTATGGACGTCGATGAAGGAGATGATGAAGAACCAGCACCTATTGGGCCCTGGAACGCCACCTCGTCATATGATGTATATATGGTGGACGCACCAAAAGATGACGATGAGGAGCGGAAGGACGCACCAAAGGCTTGTTCCCTCGAAAAGAAGTCAAAGCGGCAACGCAAGCGCCGCCCCAAATCCCGCCCCGACAGAAATAGCGATCACACAGCCCCAGCGCTGGAGCAGGGCGAACCGCTGCCGGACAATGGCAATCCGGATAATCAAACCGAACAAACAAATCCTATCAAGGATCATGGTCCGGACGACATAACGCCGGACAGGCACCCGGAGCAGTAGACTGCCCGTAAAAGACTTGTTGCCACCGCGAGTAGTCTGAGAAAGAAGAAGCAAAGGCTCAAGGCCGCGCAAGACACACTCCAAATCAGATGGAGTAAAATACTCAACACAGCAGCAAGGTACAGCGACAATCGCCCCTACAAGAGCTACCCAAAGCGGAAGCTTCTACCCGAATTCGATGAGGAGGCCTCAGACCCCCCACAACCAAATATCAAAGCAGCCACTTGGTCGGATGGACGACCCCTCTACCAACACAGGGCGGCATACAATGCCGCTCACCATACAACACGCAACCAATGCGAGGGCTCGCACCCAAAGAACGGTGCAACAAGATCCATCTATGGACCACGCAAGCGCGCCCCAGCATACAATGCAACACAACAAACATCCGAACAACACGGTACACCCAGCTACAGGGGTGCCGCACACCCCCTATGTTTCACCGATGAGGTGCTGGACCACGAATTTCCAGAGGGATTCAAGCCCGTAAACATAGAGGCATACGACGGAACAACAGACCCTGGGGTCTGGATTGAGGACTACATCCTTCATATCCATATGGCTCGAGGAGATGATCTCCATGCCGTCAAGTACCTACCCCTCAAGCTCAAAGGGCCAGCTCGTCACTGGCTCAAAGGCCTCCCCGAAAGCTCCATTGGAAGTTGGGAAGAGCTCGAAGACGCCTTTCGGGCAAATTTTTAGGGGACCTATGTCCGACCTCCGGATGCGGATGATTTGAGTCATATAACTCAACAGCCCGGAGAGTCAGCCCGAAAGCTTTGGAACAAGTTTCTTACTAAAAAGAACCAGATTGTCGACTGTCCGGACGCCGAAGCCTTAGCGGCTTTCAAGCATAGCGTCCGTGACGAATGGCTCGCCAGACACCTCGGCCAAAATAAGCCGAGAACGATGGCCGCATTAACAAACCTCATGACCCGCTTTTGTGCGAGAGAGGACAGCTGGCTAGCCAGATGCAGCACCAGCGACCCCAATCACGGCGCAACAGCAATAACAAATGCCGGAATAAAGAAGACAGCACGAAGGGCACGACAGTGAATGCCGGATTCAAAAGCTCTCGGCCAGGACAAAAGCCGCCCCCTAAAGGCACCAGGGATGAATTGTCCAGCCTCAACAAAATTCTGGACCAAGTATGTTAGATTCATAGTACCCCTGGTAAACCTGCTAATCATACCCATAGAGAATGTTGGGTCTTCAAGCAGTCCGGCAAGCTCAACGCCGTACACAAGGGGGAGGATACACCAACTGAAGACGAGGACGAGCCCCCCAAGCAAGACACGGGGGAACAAAAGCAATTTCCACTAGAAGTCAAAACAGTAAACGCGTTACACGTAATCAAGGGAAAAAACAAGACGACACTCCCAGGAAAGTATACCCAAGTGCCTGTCACCACGAAGTCCTGCCACTGGTCATCTCAACCAATCACTTTCGACCATCGCGATTACTCAGCAAGTATCCGACACGCAGGACCGGCTGCCCTGGTATTAGACCCAGTAATTGGCGGATATCACTTCACAAGGGTCTTGATGGATGGCGGCAGTAGCCTAAACCTAATATATCAGGGTACAATCCGCGGGATGGGGTTAGACCCAACACAAATTCGCCATAGCAATACTACCTTTAAAGGAGTAATGCCAGGCCCAAGGGCTCGTTGTACGGGCTCCCTCCTACTACAAGTTACATTCGGCTCTCCCGGTAACTTTCGTCGTGAGCATTTAACTTTCCACATCGCTCCGTTTCAAAGTGGCTATCAAGCACTACTCGGACGCGAAGCTTTCGCTCGCTTTAACACAATACCACACTACGCCTCCCTCACACTCAAGATGCCCGGTCCACGTAGCATCATTACAGTGCACGGAAATATCAAGCGATCTCTACGCGCCGAAGAGAGTGAGGCTGCCCTGGCCGCCGCACACTAAAGGCGCCCGGACAAGCGAAAGCATCCAATAGGTCGTCAAGACCTCAGATACAACTAATCAAGTCCGGCGCCGCTATTTATACGGAAATAAGTGGTCACACCCCTATTTGTCAATACAAGGGGCTCAACGCGCGCAGACAAGTGGCAATTTCTTATCATCTTGAATTATACATGGTTTCTTTAAAAACTATCCTTTTGCACGACAACTTTTTCACTTAACTTCCTCTCTTTACAGACGATCATCGTGCTACACCCGTCCAGGATACGGCACAACGGAGACACAGGCGCAGACGTGCAGCAGGGACCCGCTCCAAGGATTCTTTTTAGATTAAGACCCTGCGTAAACCTTTTTTACTGTCTCTTGTTGATACATATCCACCGTTGAGAAGGATGCTGACGTCTTGGCATGTGGCCACGCCAGAACAATGCACGTACCTGGACACACGGGGCTTCTTACAAAGGCCACTATTTAGGCCCGGTTTATACCACAAAGACCGAATACCTTAGGGAGTGTTCGGCGTCGCGAGTTTGGCCCTATATGCATCAGCTCCGAATCATTGTCTTTGGTCAAATGTTGGGTTTGCCCGGCTCCTGTGTTTTGGTGCCTTACGTTCCGCCTTGCCGGCTAAGGTAGCACCAGGAGAACTACTGCGATTGTGCCCTGGTTCATCCGGACGAGCACCTCAGTAGAGAAAGCCGAAAACTGACTGTCATGATATAGCGTGAGACTGGTCAACCACTCGATGACCTGTGGGAATGTTAGAATTCCTCCGCCTTAACGAAGGGCCGTTTCCCGGCCAGGCATGTACGCACCCCGAGATCGGGAGAGTGCGGAGCCACCAGGGGCTATCTAGTAGCCCCACTGTCAAACTCCTATGGCTAAGTGAAAGTGCTAAAGCATTATAGTCCGGTTGCCTCGCTCGCTCCGCTATCACCTCCTTAATAGGACCAAGACGTTGGGTTAAGTGTGAATGCGTGTTTTTGCGAGCACCTCCGCATTATATGCGTGAGGGTTGAAGCCGACGGCTGCAATCTTTCAGGTTATACACATGTATACATAAACGTCCGCCCAGGAGGCATCATATTACTTTCAGGCAAAAGTATAAAAATAGCCTTATAAAAATTTATAAAAGCATTTCGCTTACAATGAGATTGCATATCACTCAAACATAATATTTTTTGAGCACTGGGTCTCTATCAAACGGGCACCCTCAAGAACTTCTCCAAAGTAGTGCTCGGCAGCCTTTCGACCTATAGCCGAATCCCGCGCTGCAATATTGGTAGCATCCATCTCCGCCCAATATGCCTTAACACGGGCAAAGGCCATCCGTGCGCCCTCTATGCACGCCGACCTCCTCATCGCATCAATATGCGGCACCACGTCAAGGACCTGCTGCACCAAGCTGAAATAGCTGTTCGGTTTTGGCCTTCACGGCCATAGCTGATCCACAACAGACCTCATAGAGAGTCCAGACAACCTATTTAGTTCGACCCACTCGGCTAATTGGTCAGTCAATGAAAGTGGACGCTCGGGAGAATGGAATTGCCTCCAAAATAGCTGGTCTACTCCATGGTCCGTCTGACCCTGGAAGTACTTGGCCGCATCGGCAGCGCTCGCCGCCAAATCCATATACACATCCTCCGAACTCCACAGCCGATCCAGAGGGGCATACCGTGGATCTCCAAATTTCCTCCGCAACATAAAGGATTTCCCAGCTACTATATCCCCAGCTTCCCGCAGCTCCTCCTTTGCCCTCACAGCAGAGCAGAGATCCTTTTTCGTCGCATCAGCCTTCTCAAGGTCCGATGCCTTCGCTTGGTTTTCCTTTTCAAGAACCCGGCAACGGTCGGCGGCGGCTTTTAATTCTATAGCCATCTTGGCCATCTTGTCTCGGGTCTCGCCATGCACGGCCCTCTCGGCTTGCAACTCTTCGGCCGCCTTCACAGCAGCCGCATTACCTAACCTCGCTTGTTCCTTGGCTCGGGCAAGTTCTGCCTGCAAGGCTTCAACAGTGGCAGCTCCATCTGCAGTCACAACATATTTAAGATACTGGCATCATGCTGCTCTTCCTATGTGGCATTTACCAGATATTAACACGTACCCTATGCCTCATCAAGCCTTTTGTTAACAAGCTCGATGTCGGCGTCTGCCGCATCCAACTGCCATTCCAAATGGCCAAACTTGCTAGTCCGCTAGCCACCGGAGCTTCCATCACCTGCACATAAAGGCATTATGGTTATTTCCTGGGAATATGATCCTCTGTTTGTCGTCGTTTCCGACGACAACCAGAGTCTCAGGGGCTACTATCTACACAGGGCACACCTAGCATGTGCGGGATTATCACACATTCTTTTACGTACCTCAAAGCCTGTCAGTAGACTCATAAAAGCTTCATGCAATCTGCTTTCGGTGGACGATATTCTCTCCATCACCATATTCATCATCACATGGTGTTCATCTGAGATGGCCACTCACCCCACCAACTCCCTCAGAACATCCGATCACACGCTAGACGGGGCTGGACTCTTTTGTTTGCTCCCTTCGGGAGCCGGACACTAGGAGCTTCGGGGGTCAATGGGATTATCTTCTGGCCTCACCGGACTCGGAGAGGCCCTCCACGATGACACTTCAGGGTCACCCGCTTCTGGAGCGGAGGAGTCCGGAGGAGGCGTTTCACTCTCCATCATCTTTGGAAGAACATCCCCCGAAGATGACCTCATTTGAGAGGGGCTAAGGCCCGAACTGCAAAATATATGCGGTGGTTATTTTCGCAGAAGAAAAAGATGGCATATCTGTACTGTTAAAGGTATTTCGGGTCACTTACGACTCGTGGGAGAATTGATCCCCCTGCGGACTTTGTGCGGCAACAGCGCCCCCAAGGTGGGACCCTCTGTGGGAGACTTCTTCTCCCGTTTGGAAGCTTCGGCTTCCGAATCCCCGGGCGCAGTCCTTTTCCTCTTCTGGTCGCCTTCCCTCATGGAGACGCTCACTCCCTCGGCTAGAATGGGCAGCGTTGGGGGCCCGCGTCCGCCCGCATTATCCTCCACAGTATCTTCCTTCAAGGGCTCCGGGCAAGGTGCGGTCTGCAGCATCTTTTCCGATACCGGATTTTCCAAACCCTCAGGGAGGGGGGCCGAACACCGAATCAACTTCGCCTTTGTTAGCCAATCCTGGTCAAAAAGCGAACTCTCAGAAATAACTTCGTAACAAAGTAGAGATAGTATGTTCGGCCGGAAGATGCCTTACCTGTTCGGCGGCGCGGTTACTACTCAGACCCACCTCCATGGTGATTTCCGGACACTCCATCTGAGGTCCGAAGAATGACTTGTACATCTCCTCGTGCGTCAGGCCAAGAAAATTTTGAATAGCACGCGGTCCCTCGGGATTAAACTCCGACAGGCAAAGAGGCTGGTGTTTGCAAGGCTGGACTTGACGAACCAGCATAACCTGTATCACCGCAACCAAACCGAAATCTCCATTGAAGAGATCTCGAATGCGGCCTTGCAGTATAGGCACGTCCTTGACTGGACCCCAGCTCAGACCTCTGCTGATCCATGACATCAGCTGTGGTGGGGGGCCCGAGCGGAACACAGGGGGGCCCGCCCACTTGGCACTTCTAGGAGCCATGATGTAGAACCACTCCTGTTGCCACGATTCAGACACCTTTGGGATGGAACCTTTGGGCCACGGAGCTCCCGTCATCTTGCGTATTGAGGCACCTCCACACGCTGCATGTTGCCCCTCGACCAGCTTCGGCTTCACTTCAAAGGTCTTGAGCCATAGGCCAAAGTGGGGGGTAACCCGGAGGAAGGCCTCGCACACGACAATAAATGTCGTGATATGAAGAAAGGAGTCCAGAGCTAGATCATGAAAATCTAGCCCGTAGTAAAACATCAAACCCCTAACGAAAGGATCCAGGGCAAGGCCTAGACCTCGGAGGAAGTGGGAAACGAACACGACTTTCTCGTTGGGTTCGGGGGTGGGGACGGTCTGCCCTCGGGGAGGCAGCCGATGCAAAATCTCGGCGGTCAGATATCTGGCCTCCCTCAACTTCTTGATGTCTTCTTCCGTGAGGGAGGAAGGCATCCATCAGCCTTGAAGGCTAGATCCAGACATGACTGAAGGTTCGGGGCGCCTGACTTGAACTTTGGGCGTTTGAGCTTGAGGTGGGGGAAGGATTCGATTGAGCACGAGAGGGAAAGATAAAAGCCCTGTCCCCTTTATAAAGAGGGTAAATATCAAGCGTCCTCTCCGTGTCCGTTTGGACTTGCCTATAATCTAGGAGTCCTAGAAGCGATTGGGTTACCCACGCCCGTATTGATGAGAATCCCGGGATAAGGGGACACGACCTCTGCTTTAACAAGACGTGCCAAGGAAACCGCCTCGCATGCCGCGCTGAGGTGGGATAATGAAACGACTCGGATAAAGGCTTGGCCGTGGTGTGACACGCTACGGAATACGTTAGCAGATTAGATTGGTATAAATATTATTCTCTCTATGGCAATATGTGGAAACTTATTTTGCAGAGCCGGACACTATCTTCGTGTTCAAAATCTTCTATGAAGTACTTGGAGGAGAACCCGCCTTGCAATGCTGAAGACAATCTGCGCGCCGGACTCGTCATAATTGAAGCCTGGTTCAGGGGCTACTGAGGGAGTCCTGGATTAGGGGGTGTTCGGGTAGCCGGACTATACCTTCAGCCGGACTCCTGGACTATGAAGATACAAGATTGAAGACTCCGTCCCGTGTCTGGAAGGGACTTTCCTTGGCGTGGAAGGCAAGCTTGGCGATACGGATATGAAGATCTCCTACCATTGTAACCGACTTTGTGTAACCCTAACCCTCTCCAGTGTCTATATAAACCGGAGGGTTTTAATCCATAGGACAACGTACAACATCAACAACCATACCATAGGCTAGATTCTAGGGTTTAGCCTCCTCGATCTCGTGGTAGATCTACTCTTGTACTACCCATATCATCAATATTAATCAAGCAGGACGTAGGGTTTTACCTCCATCGAGAGGTCTCGAACCTGGGTAAAACTTCGTGTCCCTTGGCTCCTGTTACCATCTGGCCTAGATGCACAGTTCGGGACCCCCTACCCGAGATCCGCCGGTTTTGACACCGACAATGATCTCACCCAAAACTTGAAAACTTCAATCACATAAAACTCAACAAAACCTTCGTTAGATCCGTTAGTATAACAAAGCAAATCACTATGCTAAGTACTGTTGCAAACCCATTCATATTTTATTTTTGCATTATATCTACTATATTCCAACTTTTCCATGGCTTATACCCCCAGATAAAGTCCATAGATTCATCAAAATAAGCACGCAATGCAAAGAAATCAGAATATGTCAAAAATAGAATAGTCTGTAGCAATCTGAAAACTTCGAATACTTATGTAACTCCAATTTTTTTGAAAAATTCGGACAAGGTTGGCAATTTGTATATCAATCTTGTGTACAAAATCAGGATTTTATCGTGCTTCTATAACTAGTGCACAAAGTTTCTATTTTTCAACAAGATCAAATCAACTATCACTCAACATGATCCCAAAGGCTTTGCTTGGCACAAAAACTAATTAAAACATAAAAAACACAATCATAACAGTAGCATAATTTTGCAAACACTCAAGAACAGAAAGAAAAAGACAAAAATAAAATTTATTCACTGGGTTGCCTCCCAACAAGCGCTATCTTTTTATGCCCCTAGCTAGGCATAAAGCATAGATCTAAGTATTGTCATCTTTGGTTCTAGATCCATAGAATGCACTCATGATTGATTCATATGGTGGATTAATTCTTGTTCTAGGGAAGTGTTCCATCCCCTTTCTTAGTGGAAATTAAAATTTAATATTGCCTTCTTTCATATCAGTCACGACACCTATAGTGTGTAAGAACGGTCTACCAAGTATAATTGGACAAGACATATTGCAATCAATATCAAGAACAATAAAATCAATGTGCACATAATTCCTATTTGCAAGAATAAGAACATCAAGAACAATAAAAATTGATCTAGTCGGCCTAACTAAACCAAAGATTCGAAGAAGAAATACGAGGCTATAAGTAAGGATGCATATAAGAGATCAAAACTCAAATAACTTTCATGGATAAAAGGATAAAATAGATCTGATCATAAACTCAAAGTTCATTGGATCCCAACAAACACACCGCAAAAAGAGTTACATCAAATAGATCTCCAAGAGACCATTGTATTGAGAGTCAAAAAGAGAGAAGAAACCATCTAGCTACTGCCTACGGACCCGTAGGTCTACAATGAACTACTCACGCATCATCGGAGAGGCACCAATGAGGATGATGAACCCCTCCGTGATGGTGTCTAGATTGGATCTTGTGGTTCTGGAACTTGCGATGACTGGAATTGTGTTTCATCGACTCCCCTAGGGCTTTTGGATTTTCAGGGTATTTATAGAGCAAAGAGGCGGTGCGGGAGGCGGCCAAGGTGGGCACTGATGTCTACTATGCAACTTTATTCTTGTAGACTCATGTTGGGCCTCCAAGTGCAGAGTTTTGTAGGACAGTAGCAATTTTCCCTCAAGTGGATGACCTGAGGTTTATCAATCCGTGGGAGGTGTAGGATGAAGATGGGTCTCTCTCAAACAACCCTGCAACCAAATACAAGAAATCTCTTGTGTCCCCAACACACCCAATACAATGGAAAATTGTATAGGTGCACTAGTTCGACGAAGAGATGGTGATAAAAGTGTAATATTGATGGTAGAAATATATTTTTATAATCTGAATAAATAAAAACAACAAGGTAGCAAATAGTAAATGGGCACAAAAAGGGTATTGCAATGCTTAAAAATGAGGCCTAGGGTCCGTACTTTTCACTAGTGCAACCTCTCAACAATGCTAATATAATTGGATCATATAACCGTCCCTCAACGTGCAACAAAGAATCACTCTAAAGTTCCTATCTAGCAGAGAACATAAGACAGAATTGTTTGTAGGGTACGAAACCACCTCAAAGCTATTCTTCCCGATCAATCTATCCTAGAGTTCGTACTAAAATAACATGAAGCTATTCTTTTCGATCGATCTAACCAAGAGGTCGTACTAAAATAACACCAGAGCAAATTTAGATTCATAATATTCAATCCAACACAAAGAACTTCAAAGACTGCCCCAAGATTTCTATCGGAGAAACAAAGACAAGAACGTGCATCAACCCCTATGCATAGATTACCCCAATGTCACCTCAGGAATCCGCGAGTTGAGTGCCAAAACATATATCAAGTGAATCAATACAATACCCCATTGTCACCACGAGTATTCAATTGCAAGACATATATCAAGTGTCCTCATATCCATAAAAGTATTCAATCCGATAACAACGAAATCTCACAGGGAAAAACTCAATTCATCACAACATGATAGAGAGGGGAAAACACCATATGATCCGACTATATTAACAAAGCCCGCGATACATCAAGATCGTGACATCTGAAGAACATGAGAGAGAGAGAGATAGATTAAACACATAGCTACTGGTACAAACCCTCATCCCCGAGGGTGGACTACTCCCTCCTCATCATGGTGGCCGCCGGGATGATGAAGATGGCCATCGGAGATGATTTCCCCCTCCGGCAGGGTGCCGGAACGGGGTCTAGATTGGTTTTCAGTGGCTACAGAGCCTTGCAGCGGTGGAACTTCTGATCTAGGTTAACCCCGAGGGTTTTCGGAATATTTGTGAATTTATAGGATAAAGAGGGGGTGCAGAAGGCCACCGAGGTGGGCACAACCCACCTGGGCGCGCCTGGGCCCCCAGGGCGCGCCCTGGTGGGTTATGCCCCCATTGGGGCACCCCCCAGGTGCTGCTCTGGCCCATCCTGGGTGTTCTGGTCCATAAAAAATCTCCAAAAAGTTTCGCGGTGTTTGGACTCCGTTTGATATTGATTTCCTGCGATGTAAAAAACAAGCAAACACAGCAACTGACACTGGGCACTAGGTCAATAGGTTAGTCCCAAAAATGATATAAAGTTGCTATAAAATGATTGTAAAACACCCAAGAATGATAATATAACAGCATGAATACTTCATAAATTATAGATACGTTGGAGACGTATCAGCATCCCCAAGCTTAATTCCTACCCGTCCTTGAGTAGGTAAATGATAAAAGAAACAATTTATGAAGTGTGAATGCTAGCAAAGTGCATAAGTTTGATCAATGATAATTTCAATCACTTTTCCTAGCATCATAACATCAATTATTTCTTATAAAACTTCTCATGTTAAAGTAGCAACCAATTCACATGTTAAGGTTCAAACAATGAACTCTCTTGAAACTCAACAACCTATGTTCTCAGTCACCAAGCAATTGCAATTCAACTTATTCAACAGAGTTTAAGTAAGAGCTCCACACACTCAACCATCATATAGTCTTCTATGATTGCTAACACTCACCGCATACACATGAGCAAAACGTTTCAACCGGACACATAGAACGATAGGGCTTATAATTTTGCATCCCAACATATTCACCTCAAGGGTGATGTCAACAATAATAACTCATGCTACCCACATCCAACTGGATATATGTGCCTATATCTTTCCTCACCACATGATGCTTGCCAAAAGAGAAAAATAAAAAGGATTAGAGAGAAAAACTTTGACTCTTTTCATAAAAATAAATACATAAAAGTAAAAGATAGGCCCTTTGCAGAGGGAAGAAGAGGTTGCCATGCACTTATTTGTTTGTATGCTCAACCCCTTAGTGCAAAATAACGTCTCGTTGTATTGCCCCTTGTGATGGCAACCTTTATTATGCAGTCTGTCGCTTTTATTCTTCACCATCACAAGTTCGTACACCACCATCACCACCACACCGTCGCGCTGGTTGTGATCCCATTTACTTCTCCACCTTCTCTTGCTAGATCAAGGAGGAGGAAACATCACCGGGCCGCACGTGTGCTAAACTCGGAGGTGTCGTTCGTTCGACACTAGATCAGTTGGATCGTGATCGGATCACAAAGAGTACGACTACATCAACCGCGTTATATACGCTTCCGCTTTTGGTCTACAATGGTACATAGACACACTCTCCCCTCTCGTTGCTATCATTCTCCTAGATATATCTTGGGTGTTCGTAGGATTTTCTTATTTTCATGCTTCATTCCCCATTAGTGGCATCATGAGCTAGGTCTATGCGTAGATGTATATGCACGAGTAGAACATAAAGAGTTGTGGACGTTGATGCTCAAATTGCTTACCTCTCTTGTCTTATTTGGATTCGATGGTATTGTGGGATGAAGCATCCCGGACCAACCTTACTTGTCCATGCACAAGAGACCGGTTCCACCAACAGACATGCAACTTGTTTTGCATAAGGTGGCTAGCGGGTGTCTGTCTCTCCTACTTTAGTTGAATCTAATTTGACGAAGGCAGTCCCTATAGAAGGTTAAAAGGTAACTTTATTATCACCATTGTGGCTTTACTAGGTAAGAACGGTTCTTTCTAGTTTCCCATAGCAGCCACGTAAAATTTGCAACAACAAAGTAGAGGCATCTAACTTGTTTTTGTAGGGCATGTTGTGATGTGGTATGGCCAAAAAGTGATGTGATATATGTTGATGTATGAGATGATCATGTTTTGCAATAGGTTCACGACTTGCATTTCGATGAGTACGACAACGGTAGGAGCCATAGGGTTGTATTTAATTTATTATTCGCCATGTAATTGCTTTACTTTATCGCTATGCATTAGCAATAGTTGTAGAAGCAACAGTTGGCGAGATGACCACGTGACGACACGATGATGGAGATCATGGTGTTATGCCGGTGATGATGGAGATCATGATGGTGCTTTGGAGATGGAGATCAAAGGCACGAGATGATAATGGCGATATCATGTCACATATTGATTGCATGTGATGTTTATCTCTTTATGCATCTTATTTTGCTTAGAACGATGGTAGCATTATAAGATGATCCCTTCACTTAATTTCAAGAAATTGTGTTCTCCCTAAGCATGCACCATTGCAAAAGTTTGTCATTTCGAAGAACCTCGTGATGATCGGGTGTGATAGACTCTACGTTCACATGCAATGGGTGTAAGCCAGTTTTACACATGCAGAATACTTGGGTTAAACTTGATGAGCATAGCATGTACAGACATGGCCTCGGAACACAGGAGACCGAAAGGTCGAACATGAGTCATATAGTAGATATGATCAACATGGAGATGTTCACCATTGATGACTATCCCATCTCACGTGATGATCGGACATGGGTTAGTTGATTTGGATCATGTATCACTTAGACAACTTGAGGGATGTTGATTTAAGGGAGTTCATTAGTAATTTTATTAACTTAACTAATTATCATGAACTTAGTCTTAATTGTCTTTGCAAAATTTGAGTTATAGATCAATGGCCCGCGCTGTAGTTCCCCTGAATTTTAATGCGTTCCTAGAGAAAGCTAAGTTGAAAGATGGGTTTTATACAAACTTACGGAGAAGCTTGTATTTACAAGAAAGTGAGTGGGAGCTATGTAGCCTTTATAATACTATATGTGGATGACATATTATTGATTGGAAATGATATAGAATTTCTGGAAAGCGTAAAGGCTTATTTGAACAGGAGTTTTTCAATGAAAGACCTCGGTGAAGATGCTTATATATTGGGCGTCAAAATCTATAGAGACAGATCAAGATGCTTAATAGGACTTTCACAAATCACACACCTTGATAAAGTTTTGAAGAAGATCAAAATGGACCAGTCAAAGAAAGGGTTCTTGCATGTATTGCAAGGGGTGAAGTTGAGTAAGACTCAAAGCCCGACTGATACGTCTCCATCGTATCTACTTCTCCAAACACTTTTGCCCTTGTTTTGGACTCTAACTTACATGATTTGAATGGAACTAACCCGGACTGACGTTGTTTTCAGCAGAATTGCCATGGTGTTATTTTTGTGCAGAAATAAAAGTTCTCGGTTTGTCCTGAAAATTTACGAAGAATATTTTTGGAATATATAAAAATGTTGGTGCAAGAATCAACCAGAGGGGGACACCCAGAGGCCACAAGCCCCGGGGGCGCGCCCTGCAGGCTTGTGGGCCCCCTGGAGCTCCTCCGACCCTAATTCCAACTCTATAAGTATCTATTCGCGGAGAAAAAAATCAGAGAGAAGGATTCATCACGTTTTACGATACGAACCCGCCGCCGCCTCCTGTTCTTCATCGGAAGGGCTGATCTGGAGTCCGTTCGGGGCTCCACGTCGCCATCATCATCACCAACCTTCCTCCATCACCAATTTCATGATGTTCACCGCCATGCGTGAGTAATTCCATTGTAGGCTTGCTGGACGGTTATGGGTTGGATGAGATTTATCATGTAACCGAGTTAGTTTTGTTAGGGTTTGATCCCTAGTATCCACTATGTTCTGAGATTGATGTTGCTATGACTTTGCTATGCTTAATGCTTGTCACTAGGGCCCGAGTGCCATGATTTCAGATCTGAACCTATTATGTTTTCATGAATATATTTGTGTTCTTGATCCTATCTTGCAAGCTATAGACACCTATTACGAGTTATGATCCGCATACCCCAAGGTGACAATAATTGGGATTCTTTTCGGTGATTACCGTAGTTTGAGTAGTTCATGTATTCATTAAGTGCTAATGCTTTGGTCCGGTTATCTATTAAAAGGAGGCCTTAATATCCCTTAGTTTCCATTAGGACCCCGCTGCCACGGGAGGGTAGGACAAAAGATGTCATGCAAGTTCTTTTCCATAAGCACGTATGACTATATACGGAATACATGCCTATATTATATTGATGAACTGGAGCTAGTTCTGTGTCACCCTAGGTTATAACTATTGCATGATGAATGCCATCCGACATAATTATCCATCACTGATCCATTGCCTAAGATATTTTCACATATTCATCTTTGCTAAGTTGCTTTACCGTTGCTACTGTTACGATCGCTACAAAACTATACTGTCACTTTTATCACTGTTACCGTTACTTCCATACTACTTTGCTACTAAATACTTTGCTGAAGATATTAAGTCTTTCAGGTGTGGTTGAATTGGCAACTCAGCTGCTAATACTTAAGAATATTCTTTGGCTCGCTTTGTGTCGAATCAATAAATTTGGGTTGAATACTCTACCCTCGAAAACTGGTGTGATCCCCTATACTTGTGGGTTATCAAGACTTTTTTCTGGCGCCGTTGCCGGGGACCATAGCTTTATTCTCTGAGTCACTTGGGATTTATATCTGTTGATCACTATGAGGAATTTGAATGATACGAGAACCAAGATTTTTCCCTCTACTACGAGGGGAGGTAAGGAACTGCCATCTAGCTCTGCACTTATTCACTGTAACACCCTCGATGCGACTATAGCTCCCACGTGTCGAGGCACGACTTAGAGACATAATCGCATTGAAGGCATATGTCGCAAGTTAGGCAATCTTCACAACATCCCATGTAATATAAATAATAAAGGGGAGATAACATAGTTGGCTTACACTCGCCACGTCAATCAAGTACATAAATAACATTACATCATCCAAACACTCATGGCCTGACTACGGCGCCAAAATAAAAGAGAACCCAACATTGCGACACGTTCCCAATCACCCCCAACTGGGCATCACTACTGATCATCAGGAAAGGAAACATAGTAACGTTGAGAGTCTTCGTCGAACTCCCACTTGAGCTCAAACGCGTCTCTTGGAGCGGAATCATCAGGCCCTACATCTGGTGTAATAGTAATCTGTGAGCCACAGGGACTCAGCAATCTCGCACCCTCATGATCAAGACTATTTAAGCTTATAGGTAAGGCAAGGTAAATATATGTGGAGCTACAGCAAGCGACTAGCAAAAATATGGTGGCTAACTTATTCGCAAAAGAGAGCAAGAAGAGGAGGCAAAGCGCGAGCGAGAAACTAGAGAACAAATCTGCACAAACATTACTCCAACACCGTATCCACTTCCCGGACTCCGCCGAGAAGAGGCCATCACAGTAACACACTCAGTTGATTCATTTTAATTAAGTTAAGGTTCAAGTTATCTACAACCGGACATTAACAAATTCCCATCTGCCCATAACCGCGGGCACGGCTTTCGAAAGTTCAAATCCCTGCAGGGGAGTCCCAACTTAGCCCATGACAAGCTCTCACGGTCAATGAAGGAATAGACCTCCTCCCAAGATGTTCCGATCAGACTCGGCATCTCGGTTCTTCAAGACACTTCGACAGGTTAAAACAAGACTAGCAACACCGCCCGAATGTGCCGACAAATCCCGATAGGAGCTGCACATATCTCTTTCTCAGGGCACACTCAGATTGTCTAAACTTCCGGTAGGCCAGCCCAGAAGTTGCCCCTGGTAGCCACCGGCGGCTGACGAGTTGGACCAACACTCAGAGGAGCACTGGCCCGGGGGGGGGGGGGGTAAAATAAGATGACCCTCGGGCTCCGGAAACCCAAGGGAAAAAGAGGCTAGGTGGCAAATGGTAAAACCAAGGTTGGGCATTGCTGGAAAAGCTTTAATCAAGGCGAACTATCAAGGGGTTCCCATTATAACCCAACCGCGTAAGGAACGCAAAATCCGGGAACATAACACCGATATGACGGAAACTAGGGCGGCAAGAGTGGAACAAAACACTAGGCGAGAGGCCGAGCCTTCCACCCTTTACCAAGTATATAGATGCGTTAATATAACAAGATAATATAATGATATCCCAAAAATTAAATAAATGATCCAACAAGGAACGGCCTCCAATCTTCACCTGCAACTAGAAACGCTATAAGAGGGGCTGAGCAAAGCGGTAACATAGCCAATCAACGGTTTGCTAGGGCAGGGTGTGTTAGAGGTTTGACATGGCAATTTGGGAGGCTTGAAAGCAAGTGGTAGGCATCGTAGCATTAGCATAACAAAAGAGCGAGCAAACTAGCATAGCAAAGATAGTAGTGATTTCGAGGGTATGATCATCTTGCATGCACAGTTGTCAGAGTTGACTGGATCCTCGAAAGCAATCTCAACGGGCTCCTCGTTAGCGAACTCGTCTCCCGGCTCTACCCAAACAATACAAACAAGCAACAAGGACACAAATCAACCACGTGCAACTCAAACAACATGATGCAAAGATGATATGCTATGCGGGATGCGATGCGGGATGCATATGCAAGATGTGACAGGAAATGCAAGAACCTGGCCTCAACTTGTAAATTCAAGTGTGCCACTGGAAAGATGAGATGAAATCGCTTGAAAACGATATAAAGAACGCCGGAATCGGAGTTACGGTTTGGAAATGGCAAGCGATTCAGATATGACACCGGTCTACGATTTACAGCAGGTAGCCATCTAAATGCAATGAGATGAACATGCTACAGCACCCAAACATGACATCAAAATAAATGGCAGGGATGCATTCAAGATACTTAACAAAAGTCTAGCACTGAGCTACGGCCAATTCATCCATTAACAGGTTCAAACAAGCATGGCAAAAATGCATATGGCAAACAGATCTCAGACTTAGTGAAATTAACACTTGTCTGGAATTTCAGATCAGGTAGCACTCTTCGGAGAAACAAAACTATATGCTACAGGACCTGAACATGGCAAAGTAAAGCATGTCATGGAGCTACTCAAGGATCTTAACAAAAGTCCCTTAGTGACCTTGAGCCAAAAGGGATCAGAAAATACAATTGCAAGCATGTGAACATGGCAAAAACATAATCAGATCACAAACTTAGTGAAAAACCGGCACATGCTGAAACATAACTCAAGTAGGCATGTTTACAAGCTCGATGCACTCACTATGGTGCAAGTCATGATAAGATGAGCATACATCCATCAAGAATACACAAAATACAAGCTAGACATGGCAAGAACAATAACATAGCATGCACGGATCAACTACAACATCATCAGCAAAATTGCAAACAAGTTGACAATCTGCCCAGATTCACAAAGTAGAAAAAGTAGAGCTTGATTGACTCAAGCTAGGGTGCTCCATAATTGCAAACAAAGACATGGATGGATAGACCACTACAATATTAACAAAACATCCTTACTGATCATCCTCAAAAGAGGCACGGATCACTAGGAAACAACATGAACATATGGCATCATGAGATAAACAGGTCAAGGACTTAGTGGAAATGCTAAGTCCCTAAAAACAGAATTATCAAGTGCACCACTTTGCAAGCTTGTGCTAGTCACCACACACATCATAAAAATACATGGGTTGCACCTCTAGAAAGATGACAAAACCCTTAACAAAACATATGTAGAGCATCAGGGCATAACATGCACACAATAATCATGGCAAAAATGACAAAAACCTAAATGGAGCAGCATATCTGACAATTATCTCAAGTAGCCCTCTTCTAACAGCATTTCGGGCATCAAGATGAACCCAAATGAAAATGATGCAATGGAATGAAATGATGTACTCTCTAAGGTGAACATTTTGATATGCTATATGCCAAAAACGGAGTTACGGATGCAAAGTTACGGGGCTATGAACAGGAGCACATGGATTAGGGTTTCGGGCAAAAGTCAACCCGAATCTCAGATCTGGATCGGGCATGGATTACGAGGTTCGTCGGGGCACTGTTCACCGGCGGCGGGGATGACGCCGGAGGAGGTCGCCGGAGTGGCCGGACGACGGTGAGGCGGCGGACGACGGTGGCGGCGCTCGGCGGCCTGGCGGCGAGCACCGGGGACGGCGGGGTCGCGGCGCGAGGCGCCGGCCGGCGTCGATGGCCTCGGGTGGCCGGCTGCGAGGAGGGTGGCGGCGCCCTCGGGCAAGTGGAGGCGGGGCGATGTGGGCCGCGGAGGGCCCCTCGCGGGCTCCGGCGGGCCCCGAGCGGTGGCGGCGATGTGGGCGCACGCCCGGCCACATGGCGGCGCGCGATAGGCCCGGGCTGGCGGCGGACGGTGTCCGGCCGGCACGGACGTGTCCGGCGCGGCGCGGTGGTTTTTTTAGGGTTTGAAGAGGGGATCCAGGATTTTCGGAGGAGGGGCTATATATAGGCATAGGGGGAGCTAGGAGAGTCCAAATGAGGTGCGGTTTTCGGCCACGCGATCGTGATCGAACGATCTAGATGATGGAGAAGGATTAGGTGGGTTTTGGGCCAAATTGAAGGGGTGTTGGGCTGCAACACACACGAGGCCTTTTCGGTCCCTCGGTTAACCGTTGGAGTATCAAACGAAGTCCAAATGATACGAAACTTGACAGGCGGTCTACCGATAGTAAACCAAGGCCACTTGGCAAGTCTCGGTCCAATCCGGAAATGCTTAATCCCCACACACAAAAGAAAGCTAGAAATGACCACCGGAGGAGAACGAAGCGCCAGAATGCAAAACGGACAACGGGGAAAATGCTCGAATGCATGAGACAAACACGTATGCAAATGCAATGCATATGATGACATGATATGAGATGCATGACAATGATAACAACACACGGAGACAAAGACCCGAACCCGAGAAAATAAATTAACTTAACGCCGGAAACAGCAAGAGTTGGAGTACAAATTGGGAAAGTTACATCCGGGGTGTTACATTCACCTTCTGTTTTGAGTAAGCTTGCGACACCTACACCTGCTATTGATTCTGATATGCCGCATGTTATTGATGATGCTACTTCTGCTATGCATGATGCTTATGATGATACTACTCCTTTGCTTGATAAGATCGTGCCACTAGGTGAATTTCTTGATGAACAAATTGCTAGAGTTAATGATTTTGAGAATGCCGAAGATGATGATATTTCTGAAACTGATGAAATTATTGAAACTGGAAACTTTGGAACACCTGATAAGACTAGCTCTCCTAGATATGAACTTCCTGTTCTACCTGAGGGTTATGTTATGGATGGAGAGGTAGCTAGGGACTTTCTTGCTTGTAAGGATAGAGAGGACCTTAAGAAACTACTTGCCAAGTTGAAAGAAAAATATTTGAATGCTATAATGCAATATGATCCTAAGTTTGCTACTTCACCTATCTTTCTTAATGATAAGGATTATGAATTCTCTCTCAATCCTGAGTTAATTACTTTGGTTGAATCTGATCCTTTCCATGGTTATGAATCTGAAACTATTGTGGCACATCTTACTAAATTGAATGATATAGCCACTCTTGTATTATGTGATTTGGGAGCTGATGTTAGTGTTATGCCCTTCTCTTTCTATCGTATACTTGATTTGAATAAGTTGACACCTACTGAAATCTCTTTGCAAATGGCTGATAAATCAACTGTTATACCCATCGGTATTTGTGAGGATGTGCCTGTTGTGGTTGCAAATGTTACTATTTTAACGAACTTTGTTATTCTTGGTATACCTAAGGATGACAGTATGTCAATCATTCTTGGTAGACCCTTTTTGAATACTACTGGGGCTGTTATCGATTGCAACAAGGGAAATGCCACTTTTCATGTTAATGGTAATGAGCATACGGTACACTTTCCGAAGAAACAACCTCAAGTGAATAGTATCAATTCTATTGGAAAATTTTCAACGATTGCTATTGGAGGTTTTGAATTCCCTATTCCTACTGTCAAAAAGAAATATGATATTCTGATTGTAGGGGACATGCATATCCCGTCGAGGTAACCTAGTGTTATACGAAAATTCTCAAGTTTCATGTCATTCGGAAGAAGTTTGTTAATAAGACTTGATCAACCTTGTTAATGGATTCCTTTTGATGGGCATGAGATGGATGAATTTAGTAAGCACAACTTTCTGTACCCACTTTTTGCTTTCTATTATTTAGAATAAATAAAGCACACATACTATTATTTGTCTGTTTCCTGAATTATCCGTGCAATAAAAAATATCCCGAAAATAAAAGTTCTGCAAATGCTCTGAAAATTTAGTATGATTTTTTGTGGAATATTTAAGAATTTTTGGCACTAAGCACACGCCAGGGGGTAGCACCAGTGGGCCACAAGCCCATAGGGCGTGTCTAGGTGGCTTATGGGTCCCACGTGGGTCCCCTCCACATATTCCAGCACCCATCCACTTCGTCTTCCTCCAGAAAAAATCCCACCATAGCTCAAACCCGTGTTCTAGCTTATCTTGTTGCCATTTACGATCTCCTAGCTCAAAGCTCCATTTGCAAAACTGTTTTGGGGGATTGTTCTTTGGTATGTGACTCCTCCAATGGTCCAATTAGTTTTTATTCTAGTGCTTTATATATTGCAAATTTTTGTTGTTGTAGTGACCTTGTTCTTGAGCTTGCATGTCAAATTTATATGGTCCAGATTAGTTTTGTTGCATGATATAGCCTCTAGACACTTGTGGGAGTATTTGCTATTGAGGGAAATATGCCCTAGAGACAATAATAAAGTTGTTATTTAATATTTCCTTATATCATGATAAATGTTTATTATTCATGCTAGAGTTGTATTAACCGGAAACTTGATACATGTGTGGATACATAGACAAAACACAGTGTCCCTAGTAAGCCTCTACTAGACTAGCTCGTTAATCAAAGATGGTTAAGTTTCCTAACCATAGACATGTGTTGTCATTTGATGAACAGGATCACATAATTAGGAGAATGATGTGATGGACAAGACCCACCCGTTAGCTTAGCATATTGATCATTCAATTTTATTTCTATCGCTCTCTTCATGTCAAATACATATTCCTTCGATTATGAGATTATGCAACTCCCGGATAACGGAGGAATGCCTTCTGTGCTATCAAACGTCACAACATAACTGGGTATAAAGATGCTCTACAGGTATCTCCGAAGGTGTTTGTTGGGTTGGCATAGATCGAGATTAGGATTCGTCACTCTGAGTATCGGAGAGGTATCTCTCGGCCCTCTCGGTAATGCACATCATAAGAAGCCTTGCAAGCAAAGTGACTAATGAGTAATTACAAGATGATGTATTAAGGAATGAGTAAAGAGACTTGCCGGTAATGAGATTGAACTAGGTATGAAGATACCGATGATCGAATCTTGGGCAAGTAATATACCGATGACAAAGGGAATAATGTATGTTGTCATAATGGTTCGACCGATAAAGATCTTCATGCAATATGTAGGAGCCAATATGAGCATCCAGGTTCAGCTATTGGTTATTGACCAGAGAGGTGTCTCGGTCATGTCTACACAGTTCGCGAACCCGTAGTCCGCACGCTTAACGTTCGATGACGATTTAGTATTATATGAGTCATGTGATTTGGTGACCGAACATTGTTCGAAGTTCCGGATGAGATCACGGACATGAAGAGGAGTCTCAAAATGGTCGAGACGTAAATATTGATATATAGGATGATGGTATTCGGACACCGGAAATGTTCCGGAGGGTATCGGGTACTTATCAGGTCACCGGAAGGTGTTTCAGGTACCCCGGCAATCCTATGGGCCATATGGGCCTTGTGAAGGAACACACCAGCCCACAAGGGGCTGGTGCACCCTATAAGGCTATAGGAGGAGGAGGAAAGGGGGAAAGGGAAAAGAAAGTGTGGATTAGGATTCCCACTTCCTTCCCTCACCCCCTCTTCCCCCCCCCCCTTCATGCAAATATGGTAGGGGAGGCCAAATTGGGAGGACCCCAAGTAGGATTCCTCCTACTTGGGACGCCCCCTTGGCTGCCTCTCCTCCCCTCCAACCTATATATATGTGGGTCACCGCTAGAACACACACCAATGATTGTTAGCCGTGTGTGGCGCCCCCCTCCACAGTTTACGCCTCCGGTCATATCTTCGTAGTGCTTAGGCGAAGCCCATGCGCGGATCACTTCACCATCACCGTCACCACAGCGTCGTGCTGATGAAACTCATCTTCTTCCTCGACACCTTTGCTAGATAAAGTGGATGAGGGACGTCATCAAGCTAAACGTGTGCAGAACTCGGAGGTGCCGTACGTTCGGTGCTTGATCGGTCGGAGCTAGAAGAAGTTCGACTACATCAACCGTGTTGTCAAACTCTTCCGCTTTCGGTCTACGAGGGTACTTGGACACACTCTCCCCCTCTCGTTGCTATGCATCTCCTAGATAGATCTTGCGTGAGCGTAGGATTTTTTTTGAAATTGCATGCTACATTTCCCAACAGTGGCATCCGAGCCAGGTCTATGCGTAGATGATATGCACGAGTAGAACACAAAGAGTTGTGGGCGGTGATCGTCATATTGCTTACCACCAATGTCTTATTTTGATTCGGTGGTATTGTTGGATGAAGCGGCCCAGACCAACCTTACATGACCATGTTCATGAGACCGGTTTCACCGACAGACATGCAACTAGTTTTGCATAAAGGTGGCTGGCGGGTGTCTATTTCTCCAACTTTAGTTGAATCGAATTTGACTGCGGCTGGTCCTTGTTGAAGGTTAAAACAACAAACTTGATAAATCACCGTTGTGGTTTTTGATGTGTAGGCAATGTCGGTGTTCTGGGAACGGGGGTCCCCAGACTTGCGTGCCTACGGCCCGCAGTGTGGCTCCACCAGCGGCCCTGTACGACCCACCTTCACCAGCAAACATTCAAGACCCTCGCGAGGGGCCAAGCCTCGCGAGGTGGACGATGCAAGACCTCCTCAGGGGCGGCCTCAACAGGCTGGCTCGCGAGGGGTGGAGAGATCAAGGCAAGGGGCGCCTCACGAGGTTTCTGTGATGCAAGCCATGATGATTGGAGCCAGGCGGGCGCCAACGCGCAGTGTCCATATTTCCTCTTTGGTGCTAAAGGGGCAAGCGCAGACGAGGAGTCCCGAGGCATCAAGATAAGGTTTCCATATCGGCGCAACAAGACCAAGACTAGAAGGACGACATGATGGAGGTCACCGTGGAGCCGAAGACGGTGTCACCACCAGAGCCTTTGGCAGGCGAAGACTACTTTTGTTAGGATAGCTTGTACTAGTTGTCTCCCTTCGAATTTGGCCGTTGTGGGATCTCTTCCCGCTCAATATTTGGGAAGAGGACCAGGGCCTCTATAAATAGGACTAGCCACCACCATAGGGAGGCATCTGATTCGGACCTAGATCGAATCCATAGCACCCCAACCACTCATGTTCACCAAGCACAAGAACACCTCTCCTCGCGAGGCTATTCTTCCCTTGTAACTGTTCATCCTCACCCAAGAAAGCAATCCACCACACCACACTAGAGAAGGGTATTACACCACAACAGTGGCCCGAACAGTATAAATCTTGTGTCTCATGTTCTTTGGGTTCGTCGAGCTAGGCCGCGAGATCGTAGAGTGGGCGAGCTAGAGAGGGGGAGAGATCTTTGTGCGCACCCTAGTGTTCGAACCTCAAGGGTTTTGCCGGAACCCCGAATCCAACATTTGGCGCGCCAGGTAGGGGGCGTCTGTAACGCCCCAAGACTGGAGCTTCAGATGCCTTCCAGGGTTTCCGGGTTTTGTCGTGTGATTTGTTTGGTTCTTTGCATTCATCATTGCATCATGTGCATTGCATCATGTCATCATGCCATCATGTCATTTCTTTTCTTAACTCAACTAAATAAATGGCATGGACCTTTGATCCATTTAAACCGAGGGAATTCTCCTGGTGACTTCTCTTTATAACATACCCTCCCGATAGTAGGGAGCTATATTAAATATTCCATTTGTTGGAATTCACCGGAACACACTTGCAAATATAACCCCATGCCTTCTCTGCTTCGAGTTGATCTCCAAACCTTGCCCAATATTTCTTTTCCCTTTTACCGGGGCTCCTCCAAAAATCCGAACATTTTTGGACCTTCCTTTTACCAAGTCCCAGTTCAAACCCATTTGAATTAAATTCAAATGAGTTTGAATTTATATCTTTCAAGCTTGTCATTTCTATTTTTCTTGGGTTAAACTCATTTTTGTGAGTCCGGGAAATTTATCCGCGAGTCCAACTTCGTTACCTAACCCTCCCTCTTTCTTTCTTTTTCTTCTCTTGTTTTCTGATAAAGAAAATAAGATGAGAGAGAGGGAGAGAGCCCAGCTGGGCCCCTCAGCAGCCATCCATGACCTTCTAAGGCCCAGCCGGCGCCCTCCACACTGGGCCTCCAAGTCCCACTTTTTGCTAACCCTAGCCGCAGGTAAGGCCTCTGCTCGATCCCATCGGCTCCTCCTCGTTTCCCTTCCGCCGCCACCAACCACGCACGCGCTCGCAGCCCTCTCCTCGACCTCCCTCTCGATCTCCCTCCAGCGCACGCCCTGTGCTCAATCCCTCCTGCCTCGATGCACCACTAGAGAGGAAGAGATAGCAGCGCTGCTCCTCCCTCTTCTTCCCCTGCTCCGGTCAACACCGGACCCCGTCCTCGGCTACCCCGTTCTCGCGCCGCTGCAGCCCCATCTTTCTCCCTCCTGCCGCGAGCTCCACCTCCCATGGCTGCCGCCGCCGTCCTGCCTACCCCACTGGAGCGCCCCGCCGCCTCGGGTCTCCTCCGCCCGGTTCCTCTCACGTCGCCACCCGCAGGTTCCAGCCCTGCCTTGAGCGCGCCCCCGCGCCCCTACATCGAGCCGCCAGGGCCGTGGGTCGCCGGATGCCGCCTCCTTTGCTTCGAGCTGCCTCCTGCGCCTCGATCTCCTTCAAGACTAGACGTGTCCATCTTCCTGCACCCGTTACCCGTCTCCGGCGCCGCGCTAGACCTCCCTCACGCCTCGCTAGCTACTGCTGCGCCGCCGTGTTCCTGCTTCAAGTAGGCAGAGGGTCGATCCACCACCAGCGCTCGCCTCTGCCATGGACCTCCCCAGCGAGGCCCATCTGCGTCATCCGCCCCGGCCTCCTGCACTCGTGCCGGACCACGACGCACCGCTGTCATCATGCACCTCCAATTGTCGTTGCTTTTGACGCCAAGTCCAACGACCACTGAACAGGGAACAACGCCAAGTACCACGACAGACCGCCAAGTGCCCCCTTCGAATCCTTCAAGACTGTCAAATGAACGACTACCATCGCTCCAAGATCCGAACGGCTACGATGACATGAACATCTACGGAACGTTTATGACTACACGATGAACCGCCAAGGCCGGCCACAACCCTTGTACCACTACTATCGCCAAGTACCACGACGACCAAAGCATAGTACCTCTACATTTGCCATGTACATCGACCGTCACCGAAGACCCGTGCAGCACTAATGCCAAGTTCCCCTACCGTCCCCTTGGAAACATTGAATGCGTCAAGTCCTTCTCCGAGACGTGTACCACTACTTCCACTACCGTCGCGAGAACGCCTACTTCCTCTACGAACTTGAACTGTCCCGCTTGCACGCTTCGAAGGTATAACCTCGAGACGACGTCCGTGAATGAATGCTTGCGATGTTTGAGATGCTCGTGTCTGCACTGTGTCCTTTATCACTCGTTTCCTTGCCGCCAACTCGTGGGACACCCGGTATCCGGGAGTGCCCCACCATCTTTTGCACGCATCCGCACACTTCTCCTTTGCATCGGTATCTAAATCGAGTTACCGGAACCGGAACGCTGCCGTGGCACCGTTTTTGTTATCGTTGCCGTGGCACCCTTTTTCCTTTCCACCATGGTGACAAATGCTTCATAATGCTCTTGTCAAGTTTTAATAAAAATTGCATAAACTTGTTCATGTCATCCGCATCATGATAACAACAATTAAAATCTTTAAATTGTTGTTGCACCAAATTGATAAATGCATATGGGGATTTACCGGATTCGTTATTTGTTATGTCCGACCCCATTTAAATTGTTTAGATGGTGTAGTTCTGTTATGTTTCACCTCTTACCATGTTTAACAACATTTAATATTGTTGGGTACATAAATGAGATCGAACTAAATAATTGATGTGGTGTTCCATCAATATGCAACTCGTTGCATATTGAGCTCCACTTAATTTGTAGGATTGTTTGTGCACTTTGCCATGCCTTGCATATTTAAACCGGACATGCATCATACTTGATTGTGCATCATGACATGTTTATGTGATGGTTGTTTACTATGTGGTTTGCTCTTTTCCGGTGTTGTTTCTTCGGGTTGGTTCCGGTAACGTTGCGTGTGTGAGGATCCATTGGCTACGTCCGTATGTCTTCTTCATGGACTCATTCTTCTTCCTTGCGGGATCTCAGGCAAGATGAGCATACCCTCGAAATCACTTCTATCTTTGCTTGCTAGTTGCTCGCTCTTTTGCTATGCTTATGCTGCGATACCTACCACTTGCTTATCATGCCTCCCATATTGTTGAATCAAGCTTCTAACCCACCTTGTCCTAGCAAACCGTTGTTTGGCTATGTTACCGCTTTGCTCAGCCCCTCTTATAGCGTTGTTAGTTGCAGGTGAAGATTGAAGCTTGTTCCATGTTTGGAACATGGATATTCTTGTTGGGATATCACAATATCTCTTATTTAATTAATGCATCTATATACTTGGTAAAGGGTGGAAGGCTCGGCCTTATGCCTGGTATTTTGTTCCATTCTTGCCGCCCTAGTTTCCATCATATCAGTGTTATGTTCCCGGATTTTGCGTTCCTTACGCGGTTGGGTTATAATGGGAACCCCTTGACAGTTCGCCTTGAATAAAACTCCTCCAGCAAGGCCCAACATTGGTTTTACCATTCGCCACCTAGCCTCTTTTTCCCTTGGGTTCTGCAGACTCAAGGGTCATCTTTATTTTAAACCCCCCGGGCCAGTGCTCTTCTGAGTGTTGGTCCGAAACGGGCAGCCTGCGGGGCCACCTCGGGGCAACTCGAGGGTTGGTTTTACTCGTAGTTTGACCTATCCGGTGTGCCCTGAGAACGAGATATGTGCAGCTCCTATCCGGATTTGTCGGTGCATCGGGCGGCTTTGCTAGTCTTGTTTTACCATTGTCAAAATGTCTTGTAATCGGGATTCCGAGTTTGATCGGGTCTTCCCGCTAGAAGTAATATCCTTCGTTGACCGTGAGAGCTTGTGATGGGCTAAGTCGGGACACCCCTGCAGGGATTGAACTTCCGAAAGTCGTGCCCGTGGTTATGGGCAGATGGGAATTTGTTAATGTCCGGTTGTAGAAAACCTGAAGTTGACCTTAATTAAAATACATCAACCGCGTGTGTAACCGTGATGGTCTCTTTCCGGCGGAGTCCGGGAAGTGAACATGGTGTTGGAGTTATGGTTGACGTAGGTTGTTCTAGGATCACTTCTTGATCATAGTTTCTCGACTGTGCTTTTGCCTTCTCTTCTCGCCCTCATTTGCGTATGTTAGCCACCATATATGCTAGTCGCTTGCTGCAGCTCCACCTCATACCTTTTACCCTTCCTATAAGCTTAAATAGTCTTGATCGCGAGGGTGCGAGATTGCTGAGTCCCCGTGACTCACAGATACTTCCAAAACCAGCTTGCTGGTGCCGTTGAACCGTGCAGATGATGCAACCAAGCTCAAGGAGGAGCTCGATGAAGATCTTGTCCTTCATGTTGTTTTGTTCTAGTTGATCCGTAGCGGAGCCCAGTCGGGACGATCGGGGATCTGTGTAGCTTTTGGGGTAGTCTTCTTTTATTTTGGGTTCCATAGTCGGACCTTGATTGTATCTGGTTGATGTAATGCTTTATTCATGTAATTGTGTGAAGTGGCGATTGTAAGCCAACTATGTATTCGTTTCCCTTATTGTATTACATGGGTTTTTTGCGAAGATTACCTCACTTGCGACATTGCTTTCAATGCGGTTATGCCTCTAAGTCGTGCTTCGACACGTGGGAGATATAGCCGCATCGAGGGTGTTACAAGTTGGTAATCAGAGCCTTCCCCGACCTTAGGAGCCCCCTGCTTGATCGAATAGCTGGCGTTGTTGAGTCTAGAAAAATGTTTTGAGTCATTTAGGAATTATATATCGGAGAGTTTAGGAATTCTTTTTACTCCCCAGTCCCTTCATCGCTCTGGTGAGGCATCCTGACGTAGAGTTTTAACTCTTCTCTTCTCAAATTTAACGATTTTTTTAGGATCACGTGGGTATCTTGGAATCGTTCCGATGGTTTTGTGACGAGAACATTGTTCTTGGTGCCTCCTGACATTTAGGGGTTGTGGAAGTGTCCCGGGGAGTTGAGCTCCGAGGTGTAGTCGTCACAATTTTATCGTTGAAGTTCTGGAATACCTGAGTTTAGTTTCGCCGACATCGAAAATCTCTTTTATGCAGTTGTTGGTGAGATAACCTCTACGCCACCCAGTACTGGGGCGGGAGTTCGGGAGTATTGCCATAACTCGTATAACGGATACTTTTCAAAGGTTGAGGTAGACGATTTCCGAAGGTTTCTTGGTTATGTGTTGAAGGATGGATACAACTGGATGTAGGATTTGCTAGTTTTGGCTGGGATTTTATGCTTCCCCTGTATCCCCAACACCTGATTGCATAACCGGGAAAATTTCGGGAGTTCATAAGTGGGAATTCAAGTAGCTCCTAGGATATCTTTCCAACAGATGTATGATATGAAATTGGGGTTCGACGTCTAGTGGTCCGCCTATTCACGGTTGGTTTTACAGTGGTCTTGTTGTGTCTTAAAGAGTCCTTGGCTATGCCGACTCGGGGACGCTTCGTATGTCATGTGCACTGCCTTGTACATGATGGCGCTGTACGATCGAGCCCGTGTAGGCCCCACCACGAAAACTTCGGTCGAAATCTCTATCATATGTTTGTTCTGGCTTATTTTGCAAGCCAATCCTTTGTTTTGTTTTGGATGGTGGTATTCGAGTTGCTTCGAAGTCAAATGTTGATTCCATACCTTTTCCTAAACGGTGTTCTCATACTCCGATGTGAATACCAATCCTTCTTGATAATTGAGATTGTCATGTCAATCATTCTCAATTAGTGTGTCTCTTGTCAAGTGGATCCGATCATTTCAATATTAGCAAGATCAATTATCAGTTCTTCTCAACGGTGTTTGTTCCATTCGTCCCAAGCTGCCTTTGCTTTTCCCGCCCTCCCACCCTTTTTCTTCAAGGAATCCGATGTATTAATCAAGTATCTTTTTATTCTTGTGTAGTCTCTCCATCCTTTTCCGTCAATATTCTTATCCGGTGATTCTCAAGAAGATTTTAACGAAGCCTCAAGTTCATCATTCATCATTCTTTTCTTCTCCGGTGGATTCAAATCAAGCTTTGGTGTTGATCATATCCTTTTTCATCGTTTCAAATACCTTCTCATGCCGGTGCACCTCATATTCATTCACTTCTCGCTATTTAATTGTGCCGGAGTGCTCAAGATATCTCGAAGATTCGTGTTTTCCACTCTGCATTCATTCAAGATCTTTCGAGGTTGTTATCTCATTCAAGTCATTTAATTCAACCAGTGCAATCTCTCTTTTAATTTCAACGGTGTTCTTTTGAGTGGGCCCTAACCCACAAGTCTTTTTCCAGGATCTTACCTGACTCTTCTTCTTTTCCTGGAGCTATCCTAAATTCTTTTCGAAGTTTGACGTAAGAATGATTCATCATCTGTCATATGTTTTTCTCCAAGATCTTTCAAATTCCTTTCATCTTTGGCCCAACCTCTCCTCTTTTCTTCATTTCGGAGTGTCTAAATAATTCATGGTGGTGTTTCTCGTCGTAATTCTCAGATTTTGAAGACCGAAGAAGAATTTTCTCTCAATCTTGCTCCATTCTCTTCAAGATTCATGGTTCTAGTTCGAGGCCATCCTCTCATAATTGTTTTTTTTCGATTGTCAAAATTCTTTTCACCTATCCAGAGCAATTCAAGATTCTGTTCAGTTTGTTTATCCGAACCCATCGCCTAAGAATTTTTTTCAATCCAGCCTTCAGCTCTCATACTCTAAATCATACTGGTGCTTAAATCAAGGATTCTCTAATCAGCTCGTAATCTTTTCGTTCTCATGGATCTAAATTCTCTCAAGCATCTTCGTTTATTTGCTGATCCTTCCCGGTGTTTTCTCATGTTTTATTCGTTCCTTTTCAATTCTTATGGTGGTTCGTTCAAGATCTCTCTTCCATGGTTATCATACTAATTCATTCGTTGTTTCATCCTACCGGTGGTTTGTTGAAGACCTTCTCAAGTTTGCGCTATATCTCTCTTAATCCTTTCTACGAGAATAAAGAGTGTACTAAATCCATTGTTGGTCATCAATTTAATTGGTGAAGGATAAGCATAATGTAATTCTTATTCTTGTTTCATCCAAGTGATCTAATTTCTTCTTTCCAGAGTGGTTCATCATATCACATTCTCGGTTCGAGATGCTTTATCTTTTCTTCCGGAGATCCATGTTTTTCCACTTTATCTCGTCGTAAGCTTCATCTAGTCATTGCAAGGCTTCAACCTTATTCTTTTCATCCTTCATTTTGTTTGATCATTCTTTTATTACCAGAGTTCTTCATGGAGGCTCTACTTGATGGTTCATCGAGGA
The DNA here is from genome assembly GCF_018294505.1 of Triticum aestivum. Lineage (NCBI taxonomy): Eukaryota > Viridiplantae > Streptophyta > Magnoliopsida > Poales > Poaceae > Triticum > Triticum aestivum. Next base: position 106,596,636 of record NC_057800.1, on the reverse strand, counting down.
TTTAATTCCTTCTCGAAGTTTTTTATCGAGATTCTTTTCAGAGGACCTCAAGCATTCTTCATCTTGTAATCCGGAGTGCAATTCTTTCTTCCGTACCATTTAAGGTGGTGCTATGTCATTCTTGATATTTTGAGTTCATGTTTCATGATTCACAAGTTATCAAGAATGAGGTATTTTAAACCCATCGATCTCTTCATTGGAGTTATCGGTTATATTTCACCTAAAGCCTTCCCTAAGGATTGTTACTATTATGGTGCTTATAAATGACCCAAGTTCTTCATTTATCCTTCCGGTGAAATTAGTTTCTCGTCTTCTTGTTGATATCAATCCAATCTATTGTTTCTGTTAGTGGCAGAATTTCACCTCAGTTTTGAGATGTTTTCCTTAAGCCCACATCAATCTTACTCTTTTCGTTGTTGGTTTTCCAACAACTCCGTTCGACTCTTCTCCTAAAGATGCTTTTCAAGCTCATTTGAGGTAGAAGATGTTGTTTTCTCCTCCGTTCTTTTGATTCCATTATTACTTTTGTTCCAGAGGCATTGTGATGTTGCTCTATTCAACCCATCATTTTGTTTGTCAAGATCATGTTCTTTTCGTGCTTGTCCATTTTTAACTGGAGTGCCTTGTCCTTCATTCAAGTTCTCTCATCTTATCAAGTTTTGCCTCACTTTTCAACCGGAGTGTTGTCTGAAATCTTTTTACCCATTGTGCCATTCTTTCAATAGTTCCGGAGGCAGTTTGTTGTTGATCTCATCAAGTATCTTCTCATATTGTCAAGCTCTTCTTCAATTCCTTCCATTTACAGTCAGAGTGCTGTCCAAATTATATCATCCTTTTCCCTTCACTATCTTTTTTTAACCGGAGTGTTATCGTAATTGATCCTTATCGCCCCTTGTACATCTCGTTTCAACCGGAGTACTTGCATGTACTTCTTGTTCATTGCAACCTTTTTTCTAATTTCTTTCAACCTACAGGGTTCTCCAGATGTTCCTTGCTCCTCTTTTCTAATGGAGAGTTATCAACTTCGTTCATCTCAAGTTGTATTCTTTCCTCGAAATGGCTTAACCTTTTCAAGGTTCTTTGGTTTCACTCGTTTGTCAAAGAAGCAACTTAGTTTTACCTGTTCTCTTTCTCTTCCGTTTCCCCCTCCGGTGTCATTCTAGATCTCGGGACGAGATCCTCTCGTAGTGGTGGAGTGTTGTAACGCCCCAAGACCGGAGCTTCAGATGCCTTCTAGGGTTTCTGGGTTTTGTCATGTGATTTGTTTGGTTCTTTGCATTCATCATTGCATCATGTGCATTGCATCATGTCATCATGCCATCATGTCATTTCTTTTCTTAACTCAACTAAATAAATGGCATGGACCTTTGATCCATTTAAACCAAGGGAATTCACCTGGTGACTTCTCTTTATAACATACCCTCCCGATAGTAGGGAGCTATATTAAATATTCCATTTGTTGGAATTCACCGGAACACACTTGCAAATATAACCCCATGCCTTCTCTGCTTCGAGTTGATCTCCAAACCTTGCCCAATATTTCTTTTCCCTTTTACCGAGGCTCCTCCAAAAATCCGAACATTTTTGGACCTTCCTTTTACCAAGTCCGAGTTCAAACCCATTTGAATTAAGTTCAAATGAGTTTGAATTTATATCTTTCAATCTTGTCGTTTCTATTTTTCTTGGGTCAAACTCATTTTTGTGAGTCCGGGAAATTTATCCGCGAGTCCAACTTCGTTACCTAACCCTCCCTCTTTCTTTCTTTTTCTTCTCTTGTTTTCGGATAAAGAAAATAAGATGAGAGAGAGGGAGAGAGCCCAGCTGGGCCCCTCAGCAGCCATCCATGACCTTCTAAGGCTAGCCAGCCCCTCCACACTGGGCCTCCAAGGCCTACTCCTTGCTAACCCTAGCCGCAGGTAAGGCCTCTGCTCGATCCCATCGGCTCCTCCTCGTTTCCCTTCCGCCGCCACCAACCACGCACGTGCTTGCAGCCCTCTCCTCGACCTCCCTCTCGATCTCCCTCCAGCACACGCCCCGTGCTCAATCCCTCCTGCCTCAATGCGCCGCTAGAGAGGAAGAGATAGCAGTGCCGCTCCTCCCTCTTCTTCCCCTGCTCCGGTCAACACCGGACCCCGTCCTCGGCTGCCCTGTTCTCGCACCGCTACAGCCCCATCTTGCTCCCTCCTGCTGCGAGCTCCACCTCCCATGGCTGCCGCCGCCGTCCTGCCTACCCCACTGGAGCGCCCCTCCGCCTTGGGTCTCCTCCGCCCGGTTCCTTTCACGTCGCCACCCGCAGGTTCCAGCCCTGCCTCGAGCGCCCCCGCGCCCCTACATCGAGCCGCCAGGGCCGTGGGTCGCCGGATGCCACCTCCTTTGCTTTGAGCTGCCTCCTGCGCCTCGATCTCCTTCAAGACTGGCTGGGTCCATCTTCCTGCACCCGTTCCCCGTCTCCGGCGCCGCGCTTGACCTCCCTCACGCCTCGCTAGCTACTGCTGCGCCGCCGTGTTCCTGCTTCAAGTAGGCAGAGGGTCGATCCACCACCAGCGCTCGCCTCTGCCATGGACCTCCCCAGCGAGGCCCATCCACGTCATCCGCCCCGGCCTCCTGCACTCGTGCCGGACCACGACGCACCGCTGTCATCATGCACCTCCAATTGTCATTGCTTTTGACGCCAAGTCCAACGACCACTGAACAGGGAACAATGCCAAGTACCACGACAGACCGCCAAGTACCACTTCGAATCCTTCAAGACCGTCAAGTGAACGACTACCATCGCTCCAAGATCCGAACGGCTATGACGACATGAACATCTACGGAACATTTACGACTACATGATGAACTGCCAAGGCCGGCTACAACCCTTGTACCACTACTATCGCCAAGTACCACGACGACCAAAGCATAGTACCTCTACGTTTGCCATGTACATCGACCGTCACCGAAGACCCGTGCAGCACTAACGCCAAGTTCCCCTACCGTCCCCTCAGAAACATTGAATGCTTCAAGTCCTTCTCCGAGACGTGTACCACTACTTCCACTACCGTCGCGAGAACGCCTACTTCCGCTACGAACTTGAACTGTCCCGCTTGCACGCTTCGAAGGCATAACCTCGAGACGATGTCCGTGAATGAATGCTTGCGATGTTTGAGATGCTCTTGTCTGCATCGTGTCCTTTGTCACTCATTTCCTTGCCGCCAACTCGTGGGACACCCGGTATCCAGGAGTGCCCCACCATCTTTTGCACGCATCCGCAGACTTCTCCTTTGCATCGGTATCTAAATCGAGTTACCGGAACCGGAACGCTGCCGTGGCACCGTTTTCGTTATCGTTGCCGTGGCACCCCTTTTCCTTTCCACCACGGTGACAAATTCTTCATAATGCTCTTGTCAAGTTTTAATAAAAATTGCATAAACTTGTTCATGTCAACCGCATCATGATAACAACAATTAAAATGTTTAAATTGTTGTTGCACCAAATTGATAAATGCATATGGGGATTTACCGGATTCGTTATTTGTTATGTCCGACCCCATTTAAATTGTTTAGATGGTGTAGTTCTGTTATGTTTCACCTTTTACCATGTTGAACAACATTTAATATTGTTGGGTACATAAACGAGATCGAACTAAATAATTGATGTGGTGTTCCGTCAATATGCAACTCGTTGCATATTGAGCTCCACTTAATTTGTAGGATTGTTTGTGCACTTTGCCATGCCTTGCATATTTAAACCGGACATGCATCATACTTGATTGTGCATCATGACATGTTTATGTGATGGTTGTTTACTATGTTGTTTGCTCTTTTCCGGTGTTGTCTCTTCGGGTTGGTTCCGGTAACGTTGCGTGTGTGAGGATCCGTTGGCTACGTCCATTTGTCTTCTTCATGGACTCGTTCTTCTTCCTTGCGGGATCTCAGGCAAGGTGACCATACATTCGAAATCACTTCTATCTTTGCTTGCTAGTTGCTCGCTCTTTTGCTATGCCTATGCTGCGATACATACCACTTGCTTATCATGCCTCCCATATTGTTGAACCAAGCCTCTAACCCACCTTGTCCTAGCAAACCGTTGTTTGGCTATGTTACCGCTTTGCTCAACCCTTCTTATAGCGTTGTTAGTTGCAGGTGAAGATTGAAGCTTGTTCCATGTTTGGAACATGGATATTCTTGTTGGGATATCACAATATCTCTTATTTAATTAATGCATCTATATACTTGGTAAAGGGTGGAAGGATCGGCCTGATGCCTGGTGTTTTGTTCCACTCTTGCCGCCCTAGTTTCCATCATATCGGTGTTATGTTCCCAGATTTTGCGTTCCTTACGCGGTTGGGTTATAATGGGAACCCCTTGACAGTTCGCCTTGAATAAAACTCCTCCAGCAAGGCCCAACATTGGTTTTACCATTCGCCACCTAGCCTCTTTTTCCCTTGGGTTCTGCAGACTCAAGGGTCATCTTTATTTTAAACCCCCCGGGCCAGTGCTCCTCTGAGTGTTGGTCCAAAACGCGCAGCCTGCGGGGCCACCTCGGGGCAACTCGAGGGTTGGTTTTACTCATAGCTTGACCTATCCGGTGTGCTCTGAGAACGAGATATGTGCAGCTCCTATCGGGATTTGTCGGCGCATCGGGCGGCTTTGCTAGTCTTGTTTTACCATTGTCGAAATGTCTTGTAACCAGGATTCCGAGTCTGACCGGGTCTTCCCGCTAGAAGGAATATCCTTCGTTGACCGTGAGAGCTTGTGATGGGCTAAGTTGGGACACCCCTGTAGGGATTGAACTTTCGAAAGCCGTGCCCGTGGTTATGGGCAGATGGAAATTTGTTAATGTCCGGTTGTAGAAAACCTGAAGTTGACCTTAATTAAAATACATCAACCACGTGTGTAACCGTGATGGTCTCTTTTCGGTAGTGTCCGGGAAGTGAACACGGTGTTGGAGTTATGCTTGACGTAGGTTGTTCTAGGATCACTTCTTGATCATAGTTTCTCGACTATGCTTTTGCCTTCTCTTCTCGCCCTCATTTGCGTAGTTAGCCACCATATATGCTAGTCGCTTGCTGCAGCTCCACCTCATACCTTTTACCCTTCCTATAAGCTTAAATAGTCTTGATCGCGAGGGTGCGAGATTGCCGAGTCCCCGTGACTCACAGATACTTCCAAAACCAGCTTGCAGGTGCCGTTGAACCGTGCAGATGACGCAACCAAGCTTAAGGAGGAGCTCGATGAAGATCTTGTCCTTCATGTTGTTTCGTTCTAGTTGATCAGTAGCGGAGCCCAGTCGGGACGATCGGGGATCTGTGTAGCTTTTGGGGTAGTCTTCTTTTATTTTGGGTTCCGTAGTCGGACCTTGATTGTATCTGGTTGATGTAATGCTTTATTCATGTAATTGTGTGAAGTGGCGGTTGTAAGCCAACTATGTATTCTTTTCCCTTATTGTATTACATGGGTTGTTTGCAAAGATTACCTCACTTGCGACATTGCTTTCAATGCGGTTATGCCTCTAAGTCGTGCTTCGACACGTGGGAGATATAGCCGCATCGAGGGTGTTACAGCATCGAAGATTTAACCCCCTGACGGCCTCGCCTCTCCGACCGACTCTCATGGACGCTACCTCTTCTCTGACTGGATCGACGGGCGCCCTCCACAGCGTTGGGGTGCTCTGGACCTTCACCCCCGCCTTACGGCGGGTGCAGTGGCCGCACAAGTTCAAGCCGAATATGCCACCCCGTTATGATGGTGCAGCAGATCCGGCAGCCTTCTTGCTGGCATATGAGGAGGCCATCTTGGAGGCCGGGGGAGACGGTAAAGTCATGGCCAACTGGCTCCCAATGGCCCTGGCTGGCGTGCCACGCGCTTGGCTCCTCCATCTGCCGGAATCTTCCATGGCCTCCTGGGAGGAGCTGTGTGACCTCTTCATCGCGTGCTTCGGAGGACCAGCACCCCCTGTCGTCGCTGTCGGCATTCTGGGAACGGGGGTCCCTAGACTTGCCTGCCTGCGGCCGGCGGTGTGGCGGAGCCAGCAGGCCGTACGACCCATCTTCACCAACAAAGCATCCAAGACCCTCGCGAGGGTCCAAGCCTCGCGAGGCGGATGATGCAAGACCTCCTCCCGAGCGGCCTAGTCAGGCAGGCTCGCGAGGGGCAGAGATATCAAGGCGAGGCGAACCTCACGAGGCTCTCGTGACGTGAGCCATGACGATCGACACCAGGCGGGCGCCAGCGTGCGTAGCGTCCTTGTTTCCTCTTTGGTGCAAAGGGGGGAGGCACAACCGCGGAGTACCGAGGCATCAGGTAAAGGTTGCCATTTCGGTGCAACAAGACCAAGGCCATGGACTGCAAGACGGAGGTCATCATGGAGCCCAAGACAACGTCACCACCAGAGCTTTGTGCAGGCGAAGACTACTTTTGTCAGGATGGCTCGTACTAGCCGCCCCCTTCAAATTAGCCTGCCATTGTTGGCTCCCTTCCCGCTCAATATTTGGGAAGAGGACCAGGGCCTCTATAAATAGGACTAGCCACCACAGTGGATGGAGGATCGATCTTAGCTTGAGAGAACCTACACACCACAAGTTCATACACACAAGAACACCTCAACCTCAAGAGGCTCTTCTTCCCTTGTATTGTTCATCGTCATCCCAAGAGGCAATCCATCACCACCACACTGGAGTAGGGTATTACACGACAACGGTGGCCCGAACCAGTATAACCCCTGTGTCTTTCTGTGTTGTGAGTTTGTCGAGTTCATCCGCAAGATCTCAGGGAGCTTGAGCGTAGATCGGTAGGAGGGAAAGACTTCGCGCGCACCCCAGTGTTCGAACCTCAAGGGTTTGCCGGAACCCCACATCTGACATTTGGCGCGCCAGGTGGGGTGCGCCGTAGCTTCCTTTCCATCACTCCGTCGCTCCGTCGTCTCCATGGCGGACGCTCGCCGTGCTCGAGCTGAGCGTCGGGCTGCCCTCACCGCCCGCGTCACTCTGATGGCTCCTGTCGGCGGGCCGCCTCGTCGTTCTCTATCTCCCGCCGCCAATGCTGCCACCAGCCCGGTGGGGAACGAGCAGCAGGCGTCCTCGCAACATCCTTCGGTGCGGCAGGACGGCCGCACCGCTACCCCATCACTCACCCCTGCCGGTTCTTCGTCTCACGCGCACCGCGCTCCCACGGAGGCACGAGCCGTGCTTATCGCGGCGAACGAGCTCTTGCGTTATCGCCCCGTCGACGACCTCTATGAGGAGTGGCTTGACCGCATCGCCGAGCTCGTCCGTGCCGCAGGGGGCTCTCCGGCGCTGTCCCACTCTCTGCCTCCCCCTCAACCAGCCATGGGCGACGGGGCTCATGGCGTGCCTCCACCGCGTCGACCCCAAGACGGTGCCTTGGCACCAAGGCGCGCGCCTCCGCGGGGTGATCCACCACGCCCGGCGCCCGCGCGTGAAGACAGGAGCTGCCAAGAAATTCCGCGGCCGCGAGAAGCTGCACTGGCGCTCCCCGCGCCACCTCGTCGAGACCACGTGCCGCCTGCAGTGGCGCAGCGCGGACCTCGCCAAGACCAAGCTCTGCCTCCGAAGCGGGCCCCAGCGACCACGGCGGGCTGCCGTGCCTTCACCCCCGAACTATGTAGCGTTGCTTGGCCAGGCAAGTTCAAGCCAGATCTACCTCCTCGATACGACAGCACCGCCGACCCCGCAGAGTTCCTGCAGCTCTATGAGTTGAGCATCGAAGCGGCCAACGGCGACGAAAAAGTCATGGCGAACTGGTTTCCCATGGCTCTCAAGGATGGGGCCCGCTCCTAGCTTCTGAACCTGCAGCACAGCTCGATCTCCTCCTGGAACGAGATGCGCGACCGCTTCATCGCCAACTTCAGGGCACTCGTGACTGCCCACCGGCCGCGGGCGATCTACGCCGCATCAAGCAACAGCCAAGAGAGACCCTCCAGAAGTACATCCAGCGCTTTAACAACACCCGCCTCAAGATCCCCAAGGTCACGAACGAAGCCATCATCTCTGCATTCTCAGACGGCGTCCGTGATGTCAAGATGAAGGAAGAGCTAGCTATCCACGAGGAGCTTTGCACATCTCAGGAGCTGTTCAACCTGGCGAACAAGTGCGCAAGAGCTGAGGAGGGGCGTCTCTCTCTCCTTGAGCTGCCAGCTGCATGAGTGGAGGAAAAGAAGGCCAAGGCCAAGGACGTGAAGCGCAAAGAGGTAGTAGTGCTCGCAGCGGAGCCCGACACCAAGCGAGGCAGAGATCAGCCCGAGTCATCCAAGAACGGCCGTCCGTTCTGCGCCTTCCACAACCTGAACACCCACAACACCAGCGACTGTCAAGAGCTCAGAGCCATATGGGAAGGATGCTTCGGTCGACGCCCCGAGCGGAACGACCGGGGCTACAGCCGCAGAGGAGGACGCGGAGGCGGACGCTGGGACGACTATGGCCCGCGCCATGAGTGGCGCGACTGGCCTCGTGAGGACCGCTGGCAGGACCAACCTCGCGAGGGTGCCTGGAGGGACCCGCCTCGTGAGGATCGCCCCCAGGGCAACGCCAGTCTTCCCCCGTTTACCGCCACCAAGAAGGAACGACGACCACCACCAGGATGAGGGGGTTGGGGGCTTCCAGGAGCCGCGTGCGATCGCTTGCATCTTGGGCGGTGCTCAGGCCCCAGCCTCTCAGTGCATCTTCAAACAGTTCGCTCGCGAGGTGAACACAGCGCTCCCCAAGCTCGAGGCCACGCGCCCGCTCAGATGGTCCCAATGCACCATCACCTTCGACTCGGCCGACCAGCTCAAGTGCGCAGCCACCGCTGGCACACTCCCTATGTTGTGCTCCCCAGTGGTCAGCAATGTGCAAGTCACCAAGACTCTCATCGACGGCGGCGCAGGGCTCAACGTCCTATCCGTCGACACATTCGACAACCTCCAAGTGCCCTATGAGCAGCTCCAGCCAACCAAACCCTTCTCAGGAGTGACTGACGGTTCCACCACACCGATAGGGAAAGTCCGCCCGCCTTTCACCTTCGGGGAGCGCAAGAACTACCGCACCGAGCTCATCGACTTCGACGTCGCGCACATCCATCTGCCGTACAATGCCGTCCTCGGGTATCCAGCCCTGGCCAAGTTCATGGCAGTCACACATCACGGCTACAACGTTCTCAAGATGCCAGGAAGTGGGGGAATCATCACGGTCCCATGTGAAGAAAGGGATGCAGTGTGCTCCCTTGAGCACGCCTTCCAAGCCGTAGCAATCGACAACCCTGACAGCAGAAGTGAAGGCCCTCCGGAGACCATCCCCAAGAAGAAGTAGCCGTGCCGCACAGGACCCCAAACATGGCATCGCATCAGGAACCTCGTCAGGGTCAGCGCCCGCTCTAGGGGCGCCTCCCTCCACCGCATAGGAAAGCGCGCCCGGTGCCCTCCTCGGGCAGGGCTCGGGGGCTCTCTTTCGGAGAGCCTCAGACCTTGCCAACCTCATGAGGGAGGCGCTTGGGCACCACTTGGAAGCGTACTTCACGACACACTTTCCTCTGGAGAGCACAGGGCGAGGAGTGCCCACCACCAAGGTGTTCATCACCAAGACCACCTAAGAGCTACAAGACACGAGAGCCATGCGTGGCGACAGCCGCTCACCGAGCACGACTCACCATCCAGGCGAGGGTGCTGAACTGCGCGTCTGCATCGACATCCCAGGGCTCAACATGGCCGCATCTCAGGAACACTTCTGGCCATCACGTGCGGGCCGCTGTGAGGGTCCACCACACAGCTATGTTCGCATGCCCTTCGGCTTGCCGAGCGTGGCGTTGGACTATCAGCGCAATGTGCGACAAGTCCTGGCGGCTTAGGAGGCCAGGTTCCATGCTGTTCTGGAAGAGATGGCGACTGAGGGAGTCCTAGATTAGGGGGTGTCCGGATGGCCGGACTATACCTTTGGCCGGACTCCTGGACTATGAAGATACAAGATTGAAGACTTCGTCCCGTGTCCGGAAGGGACTTTCCTTGGCGTGGAAGGCAAGCTTGGCGATACGGATATGTAAATCTCCTACCATTGTAACCGACTCTATGTAACCCTAACCCTATCCGGTGTCTATATAAACCGGAGGGTTTTAGTCCATAGGACAACACATTCATACACAACAATCATACCATAGGCTAGCTTCTAGGGTTTAGCCTCTCTGATCTCGTGGTAGATCTACTCTTGTACTACCCATATCATCAATATTAATCAAGCAGGACGTAGGGTTTTACCTCCATCGAGAGGGCCCGAACCTGGGTAAAACTTCATGTCCCTTGCCTCCTGTTACCATCTAGCCTAGACGCACAGTTCGGGACCCCCTACCCGAGATCCACCGGTTTTGACACCGACATTGGTGCTTTCATTGAGAGTTCCTCTGTGTCGTCGCCATCAGGAAGGATGCCTCGCCCCATCTTTAAAGACGGCACCGTTGCTAAGGGAGCTTTGGCTGTCGGTCAAACCCTCCGGCTAGGTGGTTTTCTTATGACCGCCTATTCGGCTTCTGCGCTGACGATGACCTCTCGAGCCATCAAAAACAATCTTCATGTCAGCTCGGAACTCGCCGAGTAGTTAGATCCAATGGAGGTCTCCTCCATAAACGAGCTCTTGGATCGCATCGCCGCCCTGGGAGTCGCTACGGATTACGACTAGATTGGGCCCAAGCCCGATCTGAGAGAGATTAACTCCCCCCAAGTCACCCATCACGTTGCCATGGTAGAAGGACAGTGCGATGACCCCTCATCTATCTTAAGGACTAGCTACGTCCGGATTCCCGATCCCTCCAAGTCGAATACCCGCGGAGGGGAGGATATCACTCAAGACCTAAACTTAGAGTCAGGCGATGGACTGGATTCATTGGACAACATCCAGAAATCCAAATTTTCGAGTTCAGAAATTCCCCAGCCTCTGAGCCTCAGATGGGGTGAGGCTTCGGATTTAATTCCACCCACCCACCCGAACATTAGCGATCTATCCCAAATTAGGCAAGAGCCTGAAGAAACAATACATTATTACTGGGCCAGATTCCTCCTGGTTATGAACAGGATAAGGGACTGCCGCGAGGAAGACGTGATTTCATTCTTCTGCAATAATTGCACGGACAAGGGAATCCTCAACGCCTTTACCGCCTCCTTCAACGCACCGAACACTTCGAATGGACGGATGCAGCCATGGCCGGACTCGACGAAATAAAAGCCATACTGGCGACAAACCCAGTCCTGGCCGCGCCATACATTGGCGAACCAATGCTATTATACATTGCAGCAACACATCAGGTTGTAAGCGCAGTGCTCGTCGTCGAACGAGAAACGGACGGACACAAATTCCCCCTTCAAAAGCCGGTCTATTATGTGTCCACTGTCCTCACTCCCTACAAATCACGGTACCCGCATTATCAAAAGATTGCGTACACGGTATTCATGGCATCCCGGAAGCTACGACACTACTTTCAAGAGTGTTCAATAACAGTAGCCTCGGAAGTACCACTTAACGGTATTATAAACAACCGTGACGCAACGGGCCGGATTGCAAAATGGGCCATTGAGCTCCTCCCATTCGACATAACTTATAAGCCACGGCGAGCCATCAAGTCGCAAGTCTTGGCCGACTTCGTCGCAGAATGGGCGGAGGCCGAACTCCCTAAAGAGTACAGCACATATTCAAATTGGATCATGCATTTTGACGGCTCCAAGATGTTGGCCGGACTGGGGGCTGGCGTCGTTTTGACGTCCCCCACAGGAGACACAGTTCAATACGTACTCCAGATTATGTACACGGACTCCAACAATGCAGCCGAATATGAGGCCCTTCTACATGGTCTCCGGATGGCGGTATCCATGGGCATTCAACGCTTAGAGGTGCACGGGGACTCGAACCTCGCAATATCCCAAATAAATGGAGACTTCGATGCCAAGGATCCAAAAATGCCAGCTTACCGCAACGCCGTCCTAAAAATGTCAGCTCGGTTCAAAGGGCTTGAATTCCACCATGTAGCCCGGGAAAATAATCAGGCGACATATGTCCTGGCACGCATCGGCGCAAAACACGATGTAGTCCCCCCCAACATCTTGTTGGAAAGGCTGTTCAAGCCATCCGTAGTATGGGAAGGGGAGCCGAACAATAACAGCCCGGACCCAACCGCACTGCCCGACACCGAATATTCTGACACAATCGGAGGCTCTGCCAATGAAATAACACCTTCAGCCCATGTAATAATGGCCGTTATCGCCCCGTGGACGGAACCATTCCTCGCCTACCTTACTAGGCAGGAACTCCCCGAGGACCAAAATGAGGCACGCTGCATAGTGCGGCGATCAAAAGCCTACAAAGTCCACGAGGGAGAGCTTTATAAGAAAATCACTACCGGAGTCCTTCAAAGGTGCATCTCCGAAGAGGAAGGGCAGAACCTCCTGGCTGAAATTCATGCCTGACTCGGCGGTCATCACGCGGCAGCTCGGTCCCTTGTAAGCAAGGCCTTCCGTACAGGCTTTTATTGGCCGACGGCCCGGGCAGACGCCCAGGACTTAGTCCAACGATGCACCGGCTGCCAGCTCTTTGCAAACCAAAGCCATATGCCACCCACCGCCCTCCAAACTATCTCCATCACTTGGCCCTTCGCGGTCTGGGGGCTTGACATGGTTGGACCCCTTAAAGGTGGAACCCACAAGCAAAAATACTTACTGGTCATGGTGGATAAGTTCACCAAATGGATAGAAGCAAGCCTGTTAAGACGGCCGAATCCGGACCGGTGGTAGACTTTATATCCGGGGTTGTACAGCGTTACGGCGTCCCCCACAGCATCATCACGGATAACGGCACGAACTTTACGGCCGACGAGGTAAAACTCTGGTGCAAAAACATGGGCATCAAGCTCGATTATGCTTCCGTCTATCACCCACAAACTAACGGCCAGGTCGAACGTGCGAATGGTCTCATCATGAGCGGCATCAAACCCAGATTAGTGCGGCCCCTCAAGGAATCTAACACGCACTGGGTAGAGGAGCTCGACTCTGTACTCTGGGGGCTGCGGACCACGCCGAATCGCACCACCGGATACACACCATTCTTTATAGTGTATGGCGCAGAGGTAGCTTTACCTTGCGACATAATTCATGACTCACCTCGAGTGCACATGTACGAAGAAAGAGAAGCCGAGCTCGATCGGCAGGAAAGCTTGGATGCATTGGAGGAGGAGCGTGACGTGGCAAAAGCCCGTTCCGCATTCTATCAACAGCAGCCTCGAAGATACCAAAGCAGAGAAGTACGGGCCAAAAATTACAATGTTGGAGAATTAGTTCTACGACTACCAGACAAGAAAATGGACAAACTCAAGCCCAAGTGGGAAGGTCCCTTCATAATTGACCAAGTCCTAACTGGTGGAGCGTACCGCCTGCGAGATGCATCGGATAACCGACTTGAGCCGAACCCATGGAACGCAGTCCGTCTCCGAAGATTCTATGCCTAGCGCCGGACTCTGTGTTAGTCTCCTTCCTTTGTCCATTTTTTATACTTTCTGTCTTACATTCCTCTTCTTCTCTCCCTCTCTCTTATAGCCTGTACAGGCTCATAAAGTGACGCGCTATCCGCGCTCATTAAACCTGGGGGCTTCTTTAAACAGAAGCTTATTTATACGGGCTTCATTCCCAACACATGTCTCACACTTCCGCATGTACCTTTTATTCACCATTATATGCATCGATATGACTTAAGTTTTGGCCAAGCTGGGTTGCCTGGCTCCTGTGCTTACCCCTACGTTCCCGATTGTTCGGCTAGGTGGTAAAGGGAGCACCTCTGCGATTGTTACTGCCGGGTTAGCCGGACGTGTACCTCAAACTGGGTGAAGCCGAAAGCTAGCGTTCTTAAGGGAATATTCGGTCGGTGAACTAAAGATGATTTTTTTTATTTATCTATCGCCCCAGATGTTTTTCCCGCGTTTCTTTTGACAGCATGGACATGCACTTTAGGGCATGCCTCCCAGGGAAAGGAACCCCTAACGGAACTATTCTCCCCGGAAGATGTTTCTTACTAACGATGTAATATAACATAACTAGTCGGGCACTTGTCTGTTCACGCACTAATGACCCCTACGCCTGGTCTCCATGCATTCCTCGGTTCCTATATAACCGCATGGGAATTCGGACACACTCCGGACCGTCAGGTCCTGAGTCTGAAGCGAAAAGGTCGGCCATGACAAATGATCTACAATCTGGCTAGAAGGCATTATAAATGTCAATTAAATTACATAGTCATTTTGACTGATTGTATTCCTCTTCAATACCATCTAACATGCTGTCTAATTTACAATCCTGCTGGGAATACTTTGCGGCCAACTCTACTTGGCCGTATACTAAGCTTACAGGGATCTCCTTCCCATCAGGCCCTACAGGACCGACCTCGGCCATGTGGTTGGAGTCAGCCTTTGTGTACCGCGTCTTCACCATGGCCCAGGCCTCCCTAGTGCCTTGACGGCAGGCCGATATCTTCCACAATCGGAAGTGCCGCCGTGCTCCCTTTAGCTTCTCCACAAGCTCTCCAAGACCTTCGGGCATGGAGATGGATGGCCACAGGGCCTGGGCGACGTTTTGCATCGCCTACCGAACTCGATCGAGCAGTTGCGAGAGTTCGGGAAGAAGGTCACCCGTAGAACCGGGCATCTCCTCTGCAGGACGACCTGTTAGCACACCTACAGACATTGCTCTGTTAGTCGACTTCCCCGCCGAACTTTCTTTCAAAGGTTCGTTCAAGCACTTACTAAATATGCCGCACCGAAGCCGCTGATTCTCCTTAATGGAGTCTGACAGCTGGGCACGAACATCTTTCAGCTCGACGCCCAGCTTGGTGTTGGCATCTTGGAGATCGTTCTTCTCCCGCCTCACGTTCGTCAGCACCTTCTCACCAGCCTTTAGCTGGCGTAGGAGGTGTTGCCTTTCCGGATTCAATCCGGCGCCATCTACAATTTCATTTGTCAGATTCCCACCCATACCGTGCTTCGCAAAATACTTATCTTTCAAAGTATATATTACCAAAGGGGGTCTCCTTGGGCTCCCCTGCCGCGGCTAGTGCGGCCTCAAGTTGGGCTTTGCACTCTTCCAGCTCCTTGGACAGTAGGGAATTCTTTTCTGTAAGTACCTGCATAACAAATGATCCTTAAATCAGTTATTCTAACTGTTTCAAGTCTCGGGGGCTACTGGTATCTATATATAATTACCAAAATTTTCTTACCCGTATGTCTTTTACATATTGCTCCGTGGCTCTAGCTAGACCATTTTGAGCGGCACGGAGGTACGCATCTCCCGATTTGAAGGCATCTAACGCCTCTTGGGAGAAACAAGCGTCGCGAAGAATTGTCCGACGACGCCTGTGGTTCATGGCACTCTCCACCTCAGAGTTGGTGGCAGACAACCTGTCCACATCCTCCGTCGGAGGAGCGCCCGGTGCGCGCCTTGTGTTCGCCTCCACCTCCGGACCAGGCTTTGGAGCCTGGCTGGTGGAGGCGCGATTGGCAGCCTCTTCGAATCTAGTCCGGCAAGGTCTCTTTGTCCTGAAGAGAGCACGAGTGTTAATGTACCTTGAAGGTGTAACACCTGGGATAAAGGGGCGCGCCATACCTTTGCGCTGACGTCTCGGTCCGGACTGCACCTCTTTTCTGCCCACGGGGCCCTGCAGCCCCTCGTTGGATTGTCGCCGCAGGTTCGGCCTCCTGTTTTTGGGAGGCCAGAATTAGCCCTGGGTAATCAGCTGTAATGGCCACCAAGGCGTTGTCCTTGCTCAATTGATGGAACACTCCATCAATCAGCTCCACCGAAAAGTCCAGATCCTCTTGAGAATCCGGGTCGAGGGACCGTCCTAGGTCCTCGGGTTGTGGAGGAGGGCTGTTTATTTCTTTAACAGCCTGGCGCAGTTCCTGCGTTGAAGCCACTAGACTGAATATTTAACAATGGGAATATAAAACGGATGGGCAAGATGCGACCACTTACCCAGCTTGGAGGATTGTACATAGAAAATCCACCCTTGGGGTCGACGCGGAGAAAATCCTCCTCTTCTCCCTTGTACGAAGCGGACAAGGTCTTTATTAGAGCCGCAGCCGAATCCGGCCCCTTACGGCCGTAGCGGGTGGTGTCGTCCTCCCCGTTGAAGTCCCACATGGGGTGGCCTCTATACTGTAGCGGCTGCACCCCTCGCATAATGCATGCGGCCATGACTCCGATCATGGTCAGTCCGGAATGAGCTAACAATCTTATCCGGCCCATCAGGTAAAAAATGTCCTTGTCTCTTTCCCTCTGAGGGCTCCATGGACGCCAACTTAGGCGCTTCTTTAGTGGGGCACTGTCAAACTCAGGGAGGCCGATCCGGACATGATCCGGCAGCGGGACGTCTTCTATGTAAAACCATTCCGAAGGCCAGTCCTCGGACGCCTTCTTTGGGGTTCCGGATAGGTATCCGGTCCCGACGATGCGCCACACTTCGGCTCCGCCCACTTGATACATTGACCCCTTCTTAGAACGGGGCACGAGGCAGAACAACTCTTTCCACAGCCCGAAATGAGCCTCAACACCCAAAAATAGCTCGCAGAGGGCTACGAAGCCCGCGATATGCAATACGGAGGCGGGCGTAAGATTGTGTAGCTGGAGGCCATAGTACTCCAGTAGCCCCCGGAGAAACGGATGGATTGGAAATCCGAGCCCTCTTATTAGATAAGGACGAGGCATACCCGCTCCCCTTTGGAGGGATTGGGGGCACTCTCCGCTTGCTCTCCACCATTATAAACAGCAAGACCGGCTCAAATCGATACCATATAGGCCGGGGGGAGAAATCCCTTGGTCTGGAGCATCACTAGCTCACTATGCGGGATGGAGCATCTCTCCCAATATCCAGGCTTAGGGATGGAAGGGCGAAGGGAGGAGTTGCAACTGCTGGCCATGGTGGAATGGACCTTTGTCGGATGCGCTCTGATGAACACTCGCGAAGGGGAGAAGGTGTGGTTTGGATCTAAATCCTCGTCCCCTTAAATAGGCGGCTCATTTACGCGGCTAGGGGTGTGGATGTAAAAACACTCAGACTTTTCATATTCGTTTGACACATGGGAGACGGCCATTATTGGGCGTGGAAGCCAAGGAGCGCAACATTTACAAGAAACAGGACTTTATTCAACAGGTACCTGGAATTTGGAGGAGAACCCGCCTCGCAATGCCGAAGACAATCCGCGCGCCGGACTCATCGGCATTGAAGCCTGGTTCAGGGGCTACTGAGGGAGTCCTGGATTAGGGGGTGTCCGGATGGCCAGACTATACCTTCGGCCGGACTCCTGGACTATGAAGATACAAGATTGAATACTTCGTCCCATGTCCGGAAGGGACTTTCCTTGGCGTGGAAGGCAAGCTTGGCGATACGGATATGTAGATCTCCTACCATTGTAACCGACTCTATGTAACCCTAACCCTATCCGGTGTCTATATAAACCGGAGGGTTTTAGTCCGTAGGACAACACATTCATACACAACAATCATACCATAGGCTAGCTTCTAGGGTTTAGCCTCTCTGATCTTATGGTAGATCTACTCTTGTACTACCCATATCATCAATATTAATCAAGGAGGATGTAGGGTTTTACCTCCATCGAGAGGGCCCAAACCTGGGTAAAACTTCGTGTCCCTTGCCTCCTGTTACGATCCGGCCTAGACGCACAGTTCGGGACCCCCTACCCGAGATCCTCCGGTTTTGAAACCGACAACGATGGTCTTCAGGGAACCTCCGGAGCCCCCAGAGCCTCCCGAGGCTCAGGGTCCCGGTGGCTCATGAGGAGCTATTCCTTCAACGCGTGGCTTTAGCTGCACCAACTCTACTTCGTCTATAGAACCAGGTGACATCTTCCAAGTTCATTTAAGCTGGGAGCGCCCCTCGGGCTGCACTATTCCCAGGCCACGTGGGTCCATCCCTGTGGCATACCTTGTTGGGGGCGTCCCTCGGGCTGCATCATCCCACGCTGGTAGGGCCAGACCCAGTGGCATGTATCTTCCTGCATGTATCCAAGTCGATTTGCTCTTAATGCTTAAACTACCAACTGCTATCACCTACTCGATCACCGCCCACCACGGGTCTGTTCGCTCTATGCAATTTGCTTGCACGTTAAAGGGGGGGCTCCTGAGCATCACGACTCAGGAGCTCTTACTAGCTCTCCAGCCCTCACCCCTGGCCTTGACCATGGCATCGCGACTTGGCATACCAGCGGCGGCTGAGCTCGCTCGACGGTCGGGACTTGAGGATGTAGAGTGCTTGCATCTAACTGCCTTGCAGGGAAATACAATCACCAAGACTCAATACCAGGCGCAACCCACCTTGAGGTAGGGCCTCGTGAGTCCCGCGCTGGCTCATGAGTGCCCAAATACACCTCGCAGCCCTGCCGTGCAAGCCACGTGTTAGGGCGGGGCTGTACACGCCCCGGGGGCTCCTCCCGGAGCCCCCCATCCCATGCCCAAGTGGAAGCTCCATGCTCCGCGCTGGCAGTCGACTCTACCGAGGAGCGGCTATGCCCGTGCACAAGCGGAAGCACTATGCTCCGCACTGGTGATAAACAACTGAGGGCGACCCCACGGTCGTACCAACCTCGGGGAGCCCAGAGCTCAGTGCCCAGCCTCACCACGACGCCTCCCCTCGGGAGAGTCGCGCGAGGGGGCTAGGCACGGGGGCTGTGCTCGGGTCACGCCCAAGCACACGCCACCCAACCAGGTCCCCCGGACCTGGGCATCGCACGCCCCTCCCGAGGCCTCAGTGAGGGCAGGTGTCGGTGTCAAAACCGGCAGATCTCGGGTAGGGGGTCCCGAACTGTGCGTCTAAGGTGGATGGTAACATGAGGCAGGGGACACGATGTTTTACCCAGGTTCAGGCCCTCTTGATGGAGGTAAAACCCTACATCCTGCTTGATTTATTCTTGATGATATGAGTATTACAAGAGTTGATCTACCATGAGATCGGAGAGGCTAAACCCTAGAAGCTAGCCTATGGTATGATTGTATATTGTCCTACGAACTAAAACCCTCCGGTTTATATAGACACCGGAGGGGGCTAGGGTTACACAAGGTCGGTTACAAAGGAGGAGATATACATATCCGTATTGCCTAGCTTGCCTTCCACGCCAAGTAGAGTCCTATCCGGACACGGGACGAAGTCTTCAATCATGTATCTTCATAGTCCAACAGTCCAGCCAAAGGATATAGTCCGGCTGTCCGGAGACCCCCTAATCCAGGACTCCCTAAGTACCCCTTGAACCAGGCTTCAATGACGATGAGTCCGGCGCACAGTGTTGTCTTCGGCATTGCAAGGCGGGTTCCTCCTCCGAATACACCATGGAAGAATTTGAATACAAGGATAGTGTCCGACCCTGCAAAATAAGTTCCACATACTGCTACTTCTTGAGCTTGCGTTGGATTTCCCCGAAGAGGAAAGGATGATGCAGCAGAGTAGCATAAGTATTTCCCTCAGTTTTTGAGAACCAAGGTATCAATCTAGTAGGAGGCTACGCTCAAGTCCCTCGTACCTGCACAAAACGATAGCTACTCGTAACCAATGCGACTAGGGGTTGTCAATCCCTTCACGGTCACTTATGAGAGTGAGATCTGATAGATATAATATTTTTGGGTATTTTTGGTATAGAGATGCAAAGTGAAAAGTAAAAGGCAAAGTAAAAAGCAAAGCAAGATTAAAGTGATGGAGAATAATATGATGAGAATAGACCCGGGGCCATAGGTTTCACTAGTGGCTTCTCTCAAGAGCATAAGTATTCTACGGTGGGTGAACAAATTACTGTTGAGCAATTGACAGAATTGAGCATAGTTATGAGAATATCTAGGCATGATCATGTATATGGGCATCACGTCCGTGACAAGTAGACCGAAATGATTCTGCATCTACTACTATTACTCCACTCATCGACCGCTATCCAGCATGCATCTAGAGTTTTAAGTTCAAAACAGAGTAACGCTTAAAGCAAGATGACATGATGTAGAGAGATAAATTCATGCAATATGAAATAAACCCCATCTTGTTATCCTCGATGGCAATGATGCAATACGTGCCTTGCTGCCCCTTCTGTCATTGGGAAAGGACACCGCAAGATCGAACCCAAAGCTAAGCACTTCTCCCATGGCAAGAACTACCAATCTAGTTGGCCAAACCAAATGGATAATTCGAAGAGACTTGCAAAGATAACCAATCATACATAAAAGAATTCAGAGAAGATTCAAATATTATTCATAGATAGACTTGATCATAAACCCACAATTCATCGGTCTCAACAAACACACCGCAAAAAGAAGAAGATTACATCGAATAGATCTCCACAAGAGAGGGGGGGGGAACTTTGTATTGAGATCCAAAAAGAGAGAAGAAGCCATCTAGATACTAACTATGGACCCGAAGGTCTGAGGTAAACTACTCACACTTCATCGGAGAGGCTATGATGATGTAGAAGCCCTCCGTGATGACGGCCCTCTCCGGCGGAGCTCCGGAACAGGCCCCAAGATGGGATCTTGTGGATACAGAAAGTTGCGGCGGTGGAATTAGGTTTTGGCTCCTCATCTGATCGTTTTGGGGTACGTAGGTATATATAAGAGGAAGGAGTACGTCGGTGGAGCACCGAGGGGCCCACGAGGCAGGGGTGCGCCCTAGGGGGGTGGGCGCACCCCCCACCCTCATGACCGCCTCTTTGACTCCTTGGAGTAGGGTCCAAGTCTCCTGGAGCACGTTCGGTGAGAAAATCACGTTCCCGAAGGTTTTATTCCGTTTGGACTCCGTTTGATATTCTGTTTCTCCGAAATACTGAAATAGGCAAAAAATAGCAATTCTGGGCTGGGCCTCCGGTTAATAGGTTAGTCCCAAAAATAACATAAAAGTGGAAAATAAAGCCCAATATAGTCCAAAACAGTAGATAATATAGCATGGAGCAATCAAAAATTATAGATACGTTGGAGACGTATCACATACCACCGTAGAGAGAATAATATTTCCACAAATCTAATCTGCTGACATGTTTTGGCAACATGACATCATGCCATGGCTCGGTGATTATTCGAACCGTTTTTCTTTAACCAGCCCGCACATAACGCGAGGCAGTTTATTAACACATCTTGTCAAAGCAGAGATCGTGCCCCCCTTATTATGGGATTCTCATCAATACGGGCGTGGGTAACCCAACCGCGCCATCGATTACGTCGCTTGGGGGATAAGCGAGTTTTACCAGGTTAGTGGGGGCACATTGTTTTGGCCGCCCTTATAAAGGGACAAGGTTTAACCTTTTTCTACCCACGCCTTCTTCCTCCTTCCTCGTCCATTCTTGCGCACTCGAGCTCCAACGCCCAAGTCCACATCCTTCCTCTCAACCTTCTCCCAGCATGTCCGGAGAGGGAGGCAAATGGATGGCTTCCTCCGTTACGGAGGGACACATCAAGAAGCTGCGCGGAGCCGGATACTTAGCCGCGAATATCGCGCATCGGCTGCCCGCTGCGGGGCAGATCATTCCTACCCCTGAACCTCACAAGAGGGTAGTTTTCCTCCACCACTTCCTCCGCGGACTGGGGTTTCCCCTCCATCCATTCGTTCGTGGTCTCATGTTCTACTATGGGTTGGACTTCCATGATCTGGCCCCGAACTTCATCCTCAACATTTCGGCGTTCATCGTCGTGTGTGAGGCTTTCCTCTGCATCCGGCCCCACTTCGGCCTGTGGTTAAAGACCTTCAATATCAAGCCGAAGGTGGCGGGAGGCCAACAAGCTGAATGCGGTGGAGCCATGGTGGGCAAGATGCCCAATGTTATATGGCTTGAAGGCTCCTTCGTGGAGACCATAAAGGGGTGGCAATCGGCGTGGTTCTACATCACCGAGCCGTGCGACACCAACTGGGTGACTGCCCCCGAGTTTCGATCCGGAATCCCCACACGGCTCACCTCTTGGAAAGAGAAGGGCCTGTCCTGGGGTTCATCAGTGGAGCTGGACGGACTCCAGAAATGTATCCGGAATATGATAGGCAAGAAGCTCAAGCTTGTCAACATAGTCCAGGTCATGCTCATCCGCCGGATCCTCCCGTGTCAACAACGGGATTTCAACTTGTTGGAGTTCGACACGGCCCAGCACCAGACTCTGAGTGAGCTCTTTGACACGATGCACAAGGACGTCTGGAGGGTGCTGTTCAAGGGCGCTGAGGTCCCTCCCTCTCTCACCAAGGACCGTGGGCTAAGCGCGAAGCGCCCAGCGCATTCGGTGAGTTCTATACATCCGGTAGGATATTTTATTTCCCCTAGCTTAATCATGTGCGGGGTCTGAGCTCCATGCCTTTGACAGGACTGGGTGGAGACGTCGGGGCAAATCAACTGTCCGCCCCCTCTGCCCAAAGACACTGTGGATGCTCTCCTGACGGAGATGCTGACTCCAGATCCTTACAAGGTGCCGGAGAAGACCAAGAAGGCCAAGGGAACCCGAAAGAGTTCCCGACGCCAGGTGTTATCATACTCATCATCCGATAACTCCACGACGCACTCCTCCCCCGAAGACGAGGAGGAAGATGAATATGCTCCCCCTCCTGTCGGGGGAGACAAGAAAAGGAAGGCCGCCCCAACCGCGGGGGGGGGGGGGGAAGGGTCCAAGAAGGGAAGGACTCTCCTTCCGGACTACTCCACCACCGCCGCCGAAGGCGAAGACGAGTGGTTGCTCAGGGCCAAGCCCCTGGCAAAGTCGTAAGTATTCAGATGTCAGAGTAACTCATAGCATACCTTTGTCGCACTGCTTCTCCTAACACCGAATTATGATTATGCAGACCGCCACGAGCCCGTATCGACGTATCTTCGTCAGACGGCTCCCTGGGCTTGTCGGATATGGATAGCGATCCACTTCCGGCCGCCACCCCCTTGCCCTACAGACAACGCCGAGGTGTTGTCTCAAGAGGCACCGGGTCGAGGGGATACAGTCCCGGAGGTGCCTCAAGGCGACCTTCTGGATTCCGGGAGCAGAGGGAGCAAGGCTCCCGAGGGCTCCGAGTTCGGCCCTCAGCCGAACACCGCGCCGGAACCTCCAGTGGTTCCGGACTCAGCAGGCGGCCTCCTTCCAAAAGGGGCAAGACGCCTGTGCCGGTGACCTCTGTCCATCCAGAGGCACTGGACAGTCTGCTGGGAGCGCTTCGCAGCGCTTCCATCGACGAAGAGCACCACACTATTATGAGTGCGGTGATCCAGAAGGTTCAGTCCGCCAAGAGCGGTCTGACTGAAGCCTATGCCAGCCTTCTAACAGGCTTTGAGGTAAGTATTTGAAATATAGGAAAAATATTACCGCATAGATAGTAGCCCCTGATGCTCTGTTCGGTGTTCACAAAGAAAAGCCGAACAGAGGATCAAACAATATCGCAGGAGTCTAATATAAGTATGTCTATATGCGTATGCAGGCTTCACTGCTGGCCTCTACCGTACTGACTGCGGAGGTCGCCGCACTGAAGCAGGACCTCAACGGGTCCAAGGAAGAGCTCAGCCTTGCCAAGAGGCAGCTCGAGGAGAACAAAGGTAAGTAGTACCTAGTCTATGGATATATAAAAAAAGAATGCGATGGAAAAATGACAGGATCATCGTAAATTTGCCAGGGGCCACGACCGAGGTGGCGACCCTGAAGCAAGCGCTATCCGAGGCCGAAAACAAAGCAGCCAAGGAGCGCACCGAGCGGGAAAGGCAGGAGGCTTAGGTGGGCGAGGTGCAGAAAGAGCTCCATGCTCTCGTGACGAAGCACGAGGCGTTGGAGCTTGATTTGAAGATGCGAGAGTCCGAGCTTGCCGTGGCCCTTGAGAGCGCAAAGAATGCCAAGGCCGAGGCCCAAAAGGCCCTCTAGGAGATTGATGCGATGAAGAAGATAGCGGCGGGTAAGGCATTCTATATGCAAAGCAAGCATGTGAAAGTAAATTACTTGTTACTTACCTGAATCCGGAGTTCTCCAGGAGCATTTGCAGATTTGCCCCGCAGCGTGTCAGATGCCGCATAGTTTTACCAGGCCGAAGAGGGGAGCTCAACGGAGAAGCTGTTCTGGTCTCAGTATACTGGGACCAAAGACCCGATGCCTCTGAGTGACCAGCTGAAGCAACTGGTCGAGCTACACAAGGTGGCCGAACAGGCCATGAAGGGCTTTATAGTCCAGATGTGGCCTGGCGACGCCCTTCCCAACAGCTACTTCAGCCTGGTGAGGCGGCTTGTGGCTGCCTGCCCACGGCTAGAAGTCATCAAGCGGTCCGTTTGCATCGAAGGTGCACGCCGGGCTTTCGCCCGTGTGAAGGTGCAATGGGCCAAGATGGATGCCGTGAAGCTGGTGAAGGAAGGGCGCTGCAGGGCAAGGAGCATTGCCACCCCGAGATGTACTATGAGGGTGTCCTGAAGAGTGCCCGTCTCGTAGCAGACGAGTGTACGAAAGATGTAATATTTGAGTAAACTTGCTTGTGTGATCCTGTATTATGAAAACTTGTTCATATGCACTATGCAACGCTTGTCTGAATTTAAAATATTACCTTCTGTTCGGCTGTTTATCAAATCTGAGAGATGGCTAGTCGTCAGCTTCTGCCCCCACGCCACAAGTGCTGGGGTGTTCGGGATAAATTGAGCACTCTTGTTCCCATTGTTGGGTCCTTCGAGGGAGGTGCTCAGCACAACGAACAAGGCAATCAGACCATAATGCGTTATCACTCTCACTTAGCCATAGAATTCTATAATTTTAAATTTCGGCGAAGCCCCTAGTATTCGGAAGGCCAAATTCGGGGCACGATACACGCCTTAAGCCGGACAGGGCCGACTCTTCGCTCTAAGCGGCATAAGTCTTTAGGGACTTGAAAACCTCTCGAACAGCGACCAATCTCTCGCCTTATCATGATCGTCAGTTTTAGCTTTCTCTACTGAGGTGCTTAGCCCAGCAGAACCGGGGCACAATCGCAGTAGTTCTCCTAGTGCTACCTTAGCCGATATAGCGGAACATAAGGTACCAAAACATGGGAGCCGGGCAAACCCAACTATTGACCCAAGACATGATTCGGAGCTGATGCATATAATGCTATAAGTTCGGGGTGCCGCACTGTTGAAAGTGTTCGAACTTCTCACGCCGTATTATGGGGTATGCTTAAGCCCCTAGCGTATTGGCCGTACCAGAGTGTACGGGTGCTAGATGTCATGAATGACCATATATATAAAAGGAGGAATGCAATAATAGTCTTAATGCTATGCATTGTTTATTCAAAAAGGTGCGTTAAAGCAGAATGATACAAGTAGTGCGATAAGCAAAAAGTAGGACTGTTTGACATGTCCCTTCCAAGGGCAAGCTGAGGAATAGTATTAAAGCAAATATTTCACTCGTTATCGTAATCCACCTGGGAGTTCCGTGGTGTGACATAGCTTTCTGCCTCCTTGGTTGCTGCATCATGTGTTTGGCAATCATGCTGCCGGACAGGGTTTCCAGAGATTAAAGTCTTGAAAGAGAAAAATAACAAAGCGAGAAGCCCCTAGTGCGGTTGAAGCCGCATATTGGGGCGTGCCATAGTTGTGCCCCCTCCCCGCCTGTGCCCATGGTATTTTTAATGCGTAATTATGTACGCGTGGCACGAATTTCGCCGTTTGGCTGGGACCGGGGTGGGGGCCGCATTGCTATGCGAGCTCGGAACGTGCCAGGCGGTCCAGTTGCCGATTACTCCGGGTGCACTTGAAGTTGTCCGGGTCCTTAATCGCCGAACTAGTGGATTGCCTTAAGAGGCTGCTTTGTGCTTCTGCTGCGAGGGCCACAGTGTGCTCCTCCGTGCGGAGAGAGCGCTCTATGTTTCCATTGACTATGATGACCCCCCGAGGTCCTGGCATCTTGAGCTTGAGATATGCATAATGCGGTACCACATTGAATCTTGCAAATGCGGTTTGCCCGAGCAGTGCGTGGTAGCCACTGCGGAACGAGACTATGTCAAAGATTAACTCTTCGCTTCGGAAGTTATCCGGGGATCCGAAGACCACTTCCAGTGTGACTGAGCCTGTGCAATGGGCCTCTACACCTGGTATGACACCTTTAAAGGTTGTTTTTGTGGGTTTGATCCTTGAGGGGTCTATACCCATTTTGCACACTATGTCCTGATAAAGCAGGTTCAGGCTGCTGCCGCCATCCATAAGGACTTGAGTGAGGTGAAATCCGTTGATGATTGGGTCTAGGACCAGTGCGGCGAATCCGCCATGACGGATACTAGTGGGGTGGTCCCTGCGATCGAAGGTGATCGGACCGGAGGACCATGGGTTGAACTTTGGGGCGACTGGCTCCAACGCATATACGTCCCTGAGCGCATGCTTCCGCTCCATCTTGGGGATGTGGGTTGCGTATATCATGTTCACCGTCCGCACTTGTGGGGGAACCTCTTCTGTCCTCCGGTGTTCGGCTGCCAGGGCTCCTCCTCGTCATCGCTATGTGACCCCTTATCTTTGTTTTCGGCATTTAATTTGTCGGCCTGCTTGAACACCCAACAATCCCTGTTGGTGTGGTTGGCTGGCTTGTCGGGGGTGCCGTGTATTTGGCATGAGCGATCGAGTATACGGTGCAAACTGGACGGGCCCGGAGTGCTTATTTTGAATGGCTTTTTCCGCTGACCGGGTTTAGAGCCTTTGAATCCGGCATTGACTGCCGTATCCTCAGTATTGTCGCTGTTAATGCGGCGCTTATGTTTGTTGCGACGTGACCTGCCATTGCCGTCCTTGGTATCCGAAGTACCATGGTTCTTTGATATGTTATTACTGCGAGCCAGCCAGCTGTCTTCTTCGTGCAAAAGCGGGTCGTGAGTGTCGTGAGGGCTGCCATAGATTTTGGCTTTTCCTGACCAAGGTGCCGGGCTAGCCACTCATCGCGGATGTTGTGCTTGAAAGCTGCTAGGGCCTCTGCATCCGGACAGTCGAGATTTGATTTTTCTTTGTTAGGAACCGTGTCCAGAATTGCCTGGCCGATTCCTCTAGCTGCTGAATTATGTGGCTCAAGTCATCGGCATCTGGTGGTCGCACATAAGTGCCCTGAAAGTTGTCGAGGAATGTGGCTTCCAGATCTTCCCAACAGCCAATGGACTCTGCTGGCAAGCTGTTGTGCCAATGCCGAGCTGGTCCTTTGAGCTTTAGTGGGAGGTATTTAATGATGTGTAGGTCATCACCGCGGGCCATGTGGATGTCCAGGAGGAAATCCTCGATCCATACCGCAGGATCTGTTGTGCCGTCATATGATTCAATATTTACGGGTTTGAAACCCTCTGGGATTTGATGATCCATTACTTCGTCTGTGAAGCATAGGGGGTGCGCGGCGCCTCTGTACTGGGCTATGTCCCGACGCAGCTCAAATGAGTCTTGCCCGCTGTGTTCGGCCCGACCGGACTTACTTTTACTGTATCCGGCGTGACAATTATCGTCTCGCATAGTGGCGCACCCTCGTGATCCGTAGATTGATCTTGCATGTTTTGCTTTGTCCTCCAATACGTCTCGCAGGTCTAGCATATTTCCCCATGCCTTTTTATTTGAATGGCGTTGGGGTGCGGGCTGAGCTTTTGGCTGGAATGCCTCTCTGTCGCGGCCACGAGGTGGCCGATCAGCCGCGTCATATGCCGGGGATGTTGGTTTTGGTGCTTCCTCCTCCAGTCGGGGTAGCAACCTGCACTTTGGGTAACTCTGGGAGGGGCGTTCGAGTTTATATTCCTCGGTCGCCAGGACTTTAATCCATCTGTCAGCTAGCAAATCTTGATCAGCTTGAAGCTGCTGCTGCTTTTTCTTGAGGCTATTTGTCGTGGCTATAAGCCGGCGCTTGAAGCGCTCTTGTTCGACGGGATCCTCTGGCACGACGAATTCGTACTTGTCGAGGCTTGCCTCGTCTTTGGAGGGAGGCATGTAATTATCATCCTCCGCCTCTCCATCTGGCGCTCTCTCAAGCGGGCTGGCTCCTTCATCCTCCTGCTCTAAGCCTTGCTGGAGGGGATTGTTGTTGTCTTCGGCACTGTCCGGAGTGCTATTATCTCCGGTGCTGGTATCACCACTTTTGCCTTGGCGGGACTTAGAGCGGCGCTGCTGACGCCGACGCTTGGGTTGCTTTTTGGAGGGGTCATCCTCTGTTGTCTCATCGCCATTGCCTTCTTTGGGTGTATCCACCATATACATATATATCGTATGATGAGGTGGCTGTCCAGTGCCCTGTGGGCAGTGGTTCCTCTTTGTCTCCCGCATCGCTGTCCATGACGTCGATGTCTTCGGAGTTGAAGTCGAGCATGTCGGTTAAGTCGTCGACAGTGGCTACTAAGTGGGTGGTGGGTGGGCGGTGAATTTCTTCATCATCCGCATCCCAATCCTGCCGGACATAGTTCGGCCAGGCCTCTCCTGACAAGGAGAGAGACCTTAATGAGTTCAGTATGTCGCCAAAGGGCGAGTGCTAAAAAATATTCACGGAGGTAAACTCCATGATCGGCGCCCAATCGGATTCGATAGGAACGGGTGCAGGCGGTTCGGAGTCCGTGGCCGGAGAAGGATCCGGCAGTTTGGCAACACGGCTCTCGTGAAGGGTAAGGTCGATATTCGGCTCGATCGCTGCTAAGGATACGGCCTCCGTGGCGGGGTCCATCCACCCATCCATGGATGGCGCAACTGGCTCCGAATTGAGGCTCGGAGCGGCTGCCGGTGCGATCTCCTGAATACGGTCCGATGGTAGAGCTAAATCATACTCATCGTGACCGTGCGGCGCACAAGGCAGGGGCTCGAATCCGTCGAAGATCAAGTCTCTGCGGATATCGGCCGTGTAGTTTAAGCTTCCAAACCTGACTTGGTGGCCAGGGGCGTAACTTTTGATCTGCTCTAGATGGCCAAGCGAGTTGGCCCGCAGTGCGAAGCCGCCGAACACAAAGATCTGTCCGGGGAGAAAAGTCTCACCCTAGACTGCATCGCTATCGATGATCATAGGAGCCATCAAGACTAATGGTGACGACATAGAGGAACTCTCAATGAAAGCACCAATGTCGGTGTCAAAACCGGTGGATCTCGGGTAGGGGGTCCCGAACTGTGCATCTAAGGCGGATGGTAACAGGAGGCAGGGGACACGATGTTTTACCCAGGTCCGGGCCCTCTTGATGGAGGTAAAACCCTACGTCCTGCTTGATTTATTCTTGATGATATGAGTATTACAAGAGTTGATCTACCACGAGATCGGAGAGGCTAAACCCTAGAAGCTAGCCTATGGTATGATTGTATATTGTCCTACGGACTAAAACCCTCCGGTTTATGTAGACACCGGAGGGGGATAGGGTTACACAAGGTTGGTTACAAAGGAGGAGATATACATATCCTTATTTCCTAGCTTGCCTTCCACGCCAAGTATAGTCCTATCCAGACACGGGACGAAGTCTTCAATCATGTATCTTCATAGTCCAACAGTCCGGCCAAAGGATATAGTCCGGCTGTCCGCAGACCCCCTAATCCAGGACTCCCTCAGCAGGTATGGAAATTGTTTGAACGTCAAGGGGGACTCCTGAGCATCGCGACTCAGGAGCCTAACTGGTTGAGTAGCCCCTCACTCCTTGGTCTGTCCTGGTCTCCGGTCGGCCCAATGGCGGTTGTGGTATGCGCGGGGCCGGGCTCTGCCGACGTAGAACATTAATCTATCCTCACGAACTCTCCCTATATGCTGTTCCACGTCAAGGGGAACTCCTGAGCATCGTGACTCAGGAGCCTAACTGGTCACGTAGCCCCTCACTCCTTGGACCATCCTGGTCTCCGGTCGGCCCAATGGCGGTTGAGGTATGCACAGGGCCGGGCTCTGTGATACGTCCATTTGCATTATGCTTTTATATCGATATTTATTGCATTATGGGCTGTTATTACACATTATGTCACAATACTTATGCCTATTCTCTCTTATTTTGCAAGGTTTACATAAAGAGAGAGAATGCCGGTAGCTGGGTTTCTGGGCTGGAAAAGGAGCAAATATTAGAGACCTATTCTGCACAGCTCCAAAAGTCTTGAAACTTCACGGAAGACATTTTCCAAATATATAAAAAATACTGAGAGCAAGAACTTCACCAGGGGGGCCACACCCTGCCCACGAGGGTGGGGGGCACGCCCCCTACCTCGTGGGCCCCCTAGTGGCCCTCTAGTGGCCATCTTCTGCTATATGGAGTCTTTCGATGGGAAAAAATCATAAGCCATCTTCTCGGACGAAACTCCGCCGCCACGAGGCGGAACCTTGGCGGAACCAATCTAGGGCTCTAGTGGAGCTGTTCTGCCGGGGAAACTTCCCTCCCGGAGGGGGAAATCATCGCCATCATCATCACCAACGCTCCTCTCATCGGGAGAGGGCAATCTCCATCAACATCTTCATCAGCACCATCTCCTCTCAAAACCCTAGTTCATCTCTTGTATCCAATTCTTGTCTCCAAGTCTGGGATTGGTGCTAGTAGGTTGCTAGTAGTGTTAATTACTCCTTGTAGTTGATGCTAGTTGGTTTAATGGGTGGAATATCATATGTTCAGATCCTATATTAATACCCCTCTGATTATGAACATGTTTATGCTTTGTGAGTAGTTACATTTGTTCCTGAGGACATGGGAGAAGTCTTTCTATTGGTAGTCATGTGAATTTGGTATTCGTTCGATATTTTGATGAAATGTATGTTGTCTCTCCTCTAGTGGTGTTATGTATGTTGTCTCTCCTCTAGTGGTGTTGGGCCTAGAGGAAGGCATTGGGAAGTAAAAAGTAGATGATGGGTTGCTGGAGTGACAGAAGCTTAAACCCTAGTTTATGCGTTGCTTCGTAAGGGGCTGATTTGGATCCATATGTTTTATGCTATGGTTAGGTTTACCTTAATACTTTTGTTGTAGTTGCGGATGCTTGCAATAGAGGTTAATCATAAGTGGGATGCTTGTCCAAGTAAGGGCAGCACCCAAGCACTGGTCCACCCACATACCAAATTATCAAAGTACCGAACGCGAATCATATGAACGTGATGAAAACTAGCTTGACGATATTCCCATGTGTCCAGGCTTATCCTTTGCTACAAAAAGGATTGGGCCACCTTGTTGCACTTTATTTACTTTTGTTACTTGTTACAAATTATCCTATCACAAAACTATCTGTTACTACTTATTTCAGTACTTGCAGAGAATACCTTGCTGGAAACCGCTTATCATTTCCTGCTGCTCCTCGTTGGGTTCGACACTCTTACTTATGGAAATGACTACGATAGATCCCCTACACTTGTGGGTCATCAAGACTATTTTCTGGCGCCGTTGCCGGGGAGTAAAGCGCTGATACGTCTCCGTCGTATCTACTTTTCCAAACAATTTTGCCCTTGTTTTGGACTCTAACTTGCATGGTTTGAATGGAACTAACCTGGACTGACGTTGTTTTCAGCAGAATTACCATGGCGTTATTTATGTGCAGAAGCAAATGTTCTCGGAATGATCTGAAACTTCACGGAGCAAATTTTCTGAAAATATGAAAAATACCTGCAAAAGATGAAGGCCAGGGGCCCACCATCTGTCCACGAGGGTGGGGGGCGCGCCCCCTACCTCGTGGGCCCCTTGTTGCCTCTCCGACTCCAACTCCATATATTGTGTTTCAGGGAGAAAAAATCAGAGAGAAGAAATCATTGCGTTTTACAATACAGAGCCGCTGCCAAGCCTTAAAACCTCTCGGGAGGGCTGATCTGGAGTCCGTTCGGGGCTCTAGAGAGGGGAATCCGTCGCCATCATCATCATCAACCATCCTCCATCACCAATTTCATGATGCTCACCGCCATGCGTGAGTAATTTCATCGTAGGCTTGCTGGACGGTGATGGGTTGGATGGGATCTATCCTGTAATCGAGTTAGATTTGTTAGGGTTTGATCCCTAGTATCCACTATGTTCTGAGATTGATGTTGCTATGACTTTGCTATGCTTAATGCTTGTCACTAGGGCCCGAGTGCCATGATTTCAGATCTGAACCTATTATGTTTTCATCAATATATGAGTGTTCTTGATCCTATCTTGCAAGTCTATAGTCACCTATTATGTGTTATGATCCATTAACCCCGAAGTGACAATAATCGGGATACTTACCAGTGATGATCGTAGTTTGAGGAGTTCATGTATTCACTATGTGTTAATGCTTTGTTCCGGTACTCTATTAAAAGGAGGCCTTAATATCCCTTAGTTTCCGTAAGGACCCCGCTGCCACGGGAAGGTAGGACAAAAGATGTTATGCAAGTTCTTTTCCATAAGAGCGTATGACTATATTCGGAATACATGCCTACATTACATTGATGAACTGGAGCTAGCTAGTTCTGTGTCACCCTAGGTTATGACTGTTACATGATGAACCGCATCCGGCATAATTCTCCATCACCAATCCATTGCCTACGAGCTTTCCATATATTGTTCTTCGCTTATTTACTTTCCCGTTGCTATTGCTATCATCACTACAAAATACCAAAAAACATTGCTTTTACTACCGTTACCTTTTGTTACCGTTACCACTACTATCATATTATTTTGCTACTAAATACTTTGCCGCAGATACTAAGTTTCCAGGTGTGGTTGAATTGACAACTCATCTGCTAATACTTGAGAGTATTCTTTGGCTCCCCTTGTGTCGAATCAATAAATTTGGGTTGAATACTTTACCCTCGAAAACTGTTGCGATCCCCTATACTTGTGGGTTATCAAGACTATTTTCTGGCACTGTTGCCGGGGAGCATAGCTCTATTCTTTGAGTCACTTGGGATTTATATCTGCTTATCATTATGAAGAACTTGAAAGATCCAAGAACCAAGATTTATCCCTCAACTACGAGGGGAGGTAAGGAACTGCCATCTAGCTCTGCACTTGATTCACCTTTTGTTTTGAGTAAGCTTGCGACACCTACACCTGCTTTTGTTATTCGTTCTGATATGTCGCATGTTATTGATGATGCCACTTCTGCTATGCATGATGCTTATGATGAAACTACTTCTATGCTTGATACTACTGTGTCACTTGGTAAATTTCTTGATGAACAACTTGCTAGAGCTAGAGAAATTGAAAATATTGAATCTGATGATACTGATGAAAGTGATGATGAGGAATCACTTGTTATTCCTAAGGGTTATGTTTTCGATCAAGAAGCTTCTTTAGCTATTTTAGTTTGCAAAAATAGAAATAAACTCAAAAGGTTATTAGCTAAATGGAGTAAGCAATCTCTAAATGCTAGAATGAAACCTGACCCTGCTTTTGCTACTTCACCTATCTTTGTTACTGATAAGGATTATGAATTCTCTGTTGATCCTAGTATAATTACTTCGGTTGAATCTGATCCTTTTCATGGTTATGAATCTGAAACTGTTGTGGCACATCTTACTAAATTGAATGATATAGCCACCCTGTTCACTAAAGATGAGAGAACTCGTTACTTTTACATCCTTAAAATATTTCCGTTCTCATTAAAGGGTGATGCTAAGATATGGTTTAATTCTCTTGATCCTGGTTGTGTGCGTAGTCCCCAGGATATGATTTATTACTTCTCTGCTAAATATTTCCCTGCTCATAAGAAACAAGCTGCTTTAAGGGATATATATATATATATAATTTTGTGCAAATTGAAGAAGAGAGTCTCCCACAAGCTTGGGGGAGGCTTCTCCAATTATTTAATGCTTTGCCTGATCACCCTCTTAAGAAAAATGAAATACTTGATATCTTTTATAATGGACTAACCGATGCCTCCAGAGATTACCTGGATAGTTGTGTTGGTTCTGTTTTTAGGGAAAGAACACCGGATGAAGTGGAAATTCTATTGAATAATATGTTGACAAATGAAAATAATTGGACACCTCCGGAGCTAATTCCCGAGCCTATTCCTAAACAAACTCCGAAGAAGAGGGGTATTCTATTTCTCAGTCCTTAAGATATGCAAGAGGCAAAGAAATCTATGAAAGAAAAAGGTATTAAAGCTGAAGATGTTAAGAATTTACCTCCTATTGAAGAAATACATGGTCTTAATTTACAGCCTGTTGAAGCAATATATAATCTTAATCCATTACTATTGAAGAAACTCATGGTCTTGATAACCCGACACAGGTAGTAAAGGTAAATTCTCTCTACAGATATGATAAAGCTGAAATCCCATTTACTAAATTTGCTAGCCCATGCTTAGATGAGTTTGATAAATTTATGGCTAAGCAAGAAGACTTTAATGCTTATTTTGGTAGACAATTGAAATACAATTCAAATATGCTTGAACACTTGGGTGATTATATGACTAATGTCAAAGGAGAACTTAAACTTATTAGTAAACATGCTTCTATGGTTACCACTCAAGTAGAACAAGTACTTAAAGCTCAAAATGATTTTCTCAATGAATTAAATAACAAGAATAATGATAATGCAGTTACAGTTATGACTAGAGGTGGTAAAATGACTCAGGAACCTTTGTATCCTGAAGGCCACCCTAAGAGAATTGAGCAAGATTATCAGAGAAATAATATAGATGCACCTAGCCCTTCTAAAAGGAAGAAAAAGAAAAATGATAGGACTTTGCATGCTTCTAGTGAACCTGTTACTGAAACACCTGAGAATCCAAATGATATTTCTATTTTTGATGCTGAAACTCAATCTGGTAATGAACCTGAAACTAGTGATAATGTTAATGATAATGTTCATGATGATGCCAACCTAGTAATGATAATGATATAGAAATTGAACCTGCTGTTGATCTTGCATAATCAAAGAATCAACGTTATGATAAGAAAGACTTTGTTGCTAGGAAACATGGTAAAGAAAGAGAGCCTTGGGTTCAGAAACCCATGCCTTTTCCTCCCAAACCATCCAAGAAAAAGGATGATGAAGATTTTGAGCGCTTTGCTGAAATGATTAGACCTATCTTTTTGCGTATGCGATTAACTGATATACTCAAACCAATCCTTATGCTAAGTACATGACAGATATTATTACAAATAAAAGAAAGATACCAGAAGCTGAAATTTCCACGATGCTTGCTATTTATACCTTTAAGGGTGGAATACCAAAGAAACTTGGAGATCCAGGAGTACCAACTATACCATGCTCCATTAAAAGAAACTATGTTAAAACTGCTTTATGTGATCTTGGAGCTGGTGTTAGTGTTATGCCTCTCTCTTTATATCATAGACTTGATTTGAATAAGTTGACACCTACTGAAATATTGTTGCAAATGGCTGATAAATCAACTGCTATACCTATCGGTAGTTGTGAGGATGTGCCTGTTGTAGTTGCAAACGTTACTATTTTAACAAACTTTGTTATTCTTGATATTTCCGAGGATGATAGTATGTCTATTATTCTTGGAAGACCCTTTTTGAATACTGCAGGGGCTGTTATTGATTGCACTAAAGGCAATGTCACTTTTCATGTTAATGGTAATGAGCATACGGTACACTTTCCGAGGAAACAACCTCAAGTTCATAGTATCAACTCTATTGGAAAAATTCCATCGATTATATTTGGAGGTTTTGAATTTCCTCTTCCTACTATCAAGAAGAAATATGATATTCTTATTATTGGGGATGTGCATATCCCCGTTGAGGTAACATAGTGTTATTCTAAATTTCACCGGTTCCATGTTATTCGGAATGAGTTCGTTAACAAGACTTGATCAACCTTGTTAGTGGATTCCTTTTGATGACCATGAGATGGATGAAACTAGAAGGCACAACCTTCTGTACCCCACTTTACCTTTCTGTTATTTATATTAAATGAAATAAAAATAAATATTTTTCTATCTGTTATCTGATTATCCGTGCAATATAAAAATACCTCAAAAATAAAAGTTCTCCAAATGCCCTGAAATTTAAATATGATTTTTTTCTAGAATATTTGAAATATTTGGCAGTGAGAACACAACATGGGGTCAACCACCTGCCCACGAGGGTCAGGGGTGCGCCCTACCCCCTGGGCGCGCCCCCTATCTCGTGGGCCCACGGTGGCCCTCCTCCACTTATCCTTTCACCAATACACTTCTTCTTCCTCCCACAAACACGAATAACCAGCTCAAACCCGAGTCCAAGCTCGTTTTGCTGCCATTTTCGATCTCCTTGCTCAAAGCACCTCTCACAAAACTGCTTGGGGAGATTGTTCCTTGGTATGTGACTCCTCCATTGGTCCAATTAGTTTTTGTTCTAGTGCTTTATTCATTGCAAATTTTTGCTTCTTAGGTGACCCTGTTATTGAGCTTGCATGTCAAATTTATATGGTTCCAAGTAGTTTTGATGCACGATATAGACTCTAGGCACTTGTAGGAGTAGTTTCTATCAATATTACTGAGTTTGATTTACTTTTATTTTGAAGTTACTAAAAATTTCAGAATTTTCCAGAAAATGATGAGGATACTTTTGAGGGGCCCATCGAGCCAAAGCTCGAAGGAAAAGGCACCGAAGCCTAAGTATAATGTGCCGCGCATCGTGGAGGTTAGGGCGTGTGAATGGCCTTCCGAGGATTTCTTGAGAGCAGCCGGGATTTATGAAGACTTTCATGAATTGGCTAAGAATGCAGGCCTCACCGCTTTCCTCCACGACCA
Source organism: Triticum aestivum (assembly GCF_018294505.1). Taxonomy (NCBI): domain Eukaryota; kingdom Viridiplantae; phylum Streptophyta; class Magnoliopsida; order Poales; family Poaceae; genus Triticum; species Triticum aestivum. The sequence continues at coordinate 106,560,094 of NC_057800.1, read as the reverse complement.
ATGCGATCAGTATCTCTTACTCACAAATATCTTTGTGCAAAACTTTCATTTGCATTCTAGGAGCTCACCACCTAAGGTGGAGTTTTATTTATATGATGAGCATAAGGAGATGTCACTTTATGATTTTTGTTGGGTTTGTTTAGTCCCTTTTGAGGGAAAGACAGAAGAACCACATCGCGATGATGTGGAGGGGTTTATTGATACTATCACTGTAGGGGAAACAAGGAAGGTTTCCGATGCATGAATCACTAGCATACATTTTTCTATTTTACGTTATTTTGCATTATTTGCTAGTCGTTGCTTAATTGGTCGCGAAAACTGTGGAAACCTTAGTATCCCTGATATTATTATTTTGCTCCATGGTTTATATGGTGACAACTCTGTTAGTATGGGCGGAATTATTGCCAAATGGTTAAGTCTGAACCGTACAAAGGGCCCCATCTTTGGAGGCATCTATGCTTCACGCCTAGCTGCACATTTTAACATACCTATTAGGCATTATGAGAAGGAAGAAAAAGTGCTGCCTTGTGTTTATCTAGATTATAAAAGTATGGTGGCACATGATTTTATTGTTAAGAATAGGGAAGGAGAGATTAAATATCAATTGTTCTTTAATAAACATCATCCTGAGACTATCACCCTACCTGCTCCTTCTTTGTTTGATTTATCTGTAGGCCAATACCTTGTTCCGTTGAAGGCTATTCACGCCTACCGGAACCCTGCACCAGCCATGGAACCAGAGCCGGAACCACAGGTTGATCCTTCACGACAGTCTAATTACCAGTGGGATTCGGAAATGATTGTCAGCCAGTGGCAATCGGAGTCTTCCTCTTCTTCTTCTCAATACGACCCCAGATACTATTACGGATATCCGCCAGGCCAGCCGTGGCCATAGACCAACTTAGGCCAAAAGCCTAAGCTTGGGGGAGTATGTATTTCCCATCGACATTACATTTATGTTCACACACTCATTGCTAGATGTCGATGCTCATACTTTTTCATTGTATCATCCATGCTAGGTTATTTTCCTTTTTATGATTTCTTCTTGTGTGTTTAATAAACCTTAAGAAAAAACCAAAAAAAATTTAGTTGTAGCTTTTAATTAGTTTACTTTCTAATGCTTGTAGTAATAATTAAAAAGAAAACCCAAAAAGATTTCCTGTTCTTCTTTTGCTTGTTGGGAGCTTTCCCGTGTAAATAGTTTTATTTCTTTTCTTTTCTTTGGGGGTTGATAGGAGAAGACCATAATTAAATTGTTGAAGTGGCTCTTATATACATTATTGTTTATCTAACAAAAGAGCCCATATTGCCTTGTCTTCTCCTGTTTATTGAATGCCTGCAGATTCCAGCTTAGTCCAATACACGTGCACTATTATTATTATTCACATCATTCGATCGTGCAAGAGAAAGGCAATTATGATGTTATATGATGGACTGGCTGAGATGAGAAAAGCTGGTATGAACTCGGCCTCTTTTGTTTTTGTAAATATATGATTAGTTCATCATTCCTGATTCAGCCTTTTATGAATAAACATGTTTGCAATGACAACTGGAGATCATAGTTTCTTGTGCCATGCTTGATTAGCTATGAGTTATAATGGTTTACCTTGCGTGCCAACATGCTATTGAGATGGTTATGATGTGGTATGATAGGGTGGTATCCTCCTCTGAATGATTTAAGTGACTTGACTTGGCGCATGTTCACGCATGTAGTTGAAACAAAATCAACATAGCCTTCACGATATTTATGTTCATGGTGGATTATATCCTACTCATGCTTGCATTCGGTGTTGATTAATTTTAATGCATGTTCATGACTGTTGTCGCTCTCTAGCTGGTCGCTTCCCAGTCTTTTGCTAGACTTCACCTGTACTAAGCGGGAATATTGCTTGTGCATCCAATCCCTTAAACCCCAAAGTTATTCTGTATGAGTCCACCATACCTACCTATATACGGTATCTACCTGCCATTCCAAGTAAATTTGTATGTGCCAAACTCTAAACCTTCAAATAAATATCCTGTTTTGTATGCTCTAGTAGCTCATATATCAACTAGGGACGTCTGTATCTTCCATGTTAGGTGGGTTATTCTCAAGAGGAGTGGACTCCGCTCCTCACTCACAAGATAAATGGCTGGTCCGGGATGCCCAGTCCCATGCTTTATGCAAACTAAATCAAAATAATTGCAAATAAAACTCCCCTGGGACTCTTGTTAGTTGGAGGCACTCGTTGTTTCGAGCAAGCCATGGATTGATGCTTGTTGGTGGAAGGGGGAGTATAAACTTTACCATCCTATTTGAGAACCGCCTATAATGTGTGTAGCATGGAAGATATCGCCATCTCTTGGTTGTTATGTTGACAATGAAAGTATACCGCTCAAAATATTATTCACCTCTGTTTCAAAACCGAGGTCTGGCACGTCTACAAATCCCTGCTTCCCTCTGCGAAGGGCCTATCTATTTAATTTTATGCTGAGTCATCATCCTCTTATTAAAAAGTACCAGTTGGAGAGCACCACTGTCATTTGCATTCATTATTGTTAATTTACATTGAGTATGACTTGACTGGATCTCTTTTACCATGAATTACAATGTCTAGTTAGTCCTTGATCTTTAAAGGTGCTCTGCATTTATGTTTTGCGGTCCCAGAAAGGGCTAGCGAGATACCATCTTGTTATATCATATTATGATTGTTTTGAGAAAGTGTTGTCATCCGAGATTTGTTATTATGGCTCGCTAGGTGATTATGCTATTGATATGAGTAAACTTGAGACCTATGCATTATTGCGAATGTGGTTAGTTATAATCTTTGCTGAAAACTTGAATGCTGGCTTTACATATTTACAACAACAAGAGCAAACAGATTTTGTAAAAGTTTTTCTTTATCACTTTCAGTTTATCAACTGAATTGCTTGAGGACAAGCAAAGGTTTAATCTTGGGGGAGTTGATACGTCTCCGTCGTATCTACTTTTCCAAACACTTTTGCCCTTGTTTTGGACTCTAACTTGCATGATTTGAATGGAACTAACCCGGACTGACGCAGTTTTCAGCAGAATTACCATGGTGTTATTTATGTGCAGAAACAAACGTTCTCAGAATGACCTAAAACTTCATGGAGCAAATTTTTAGAAAATATGAAAAATACATGCAAAAGATGAAGGCCAGGGGGCCCACCACTTGTCCACGAGGGCGAGGGCACGCCTGCCCCCCTAGGGTGCGCCCCCTACCTCGTGGGCCCCTGTTGCCTCTTCGACTCGACCTCCAACTCCATATATTGTGTTTCAGGGAGAAAAAAATCAGAGAGAAGAAATCATCGCGTTTTACGATACGGAGCCACCGCCAAGCCCTAAAACCTCTCAGGAGGGATGATCTGGAGGCCGTTCGGGGCTCCGGAGAGGGGAATCCGTCGCCATCGTCATCATCAACCATCCTCCATCACCAATTTCATGATGCTCACCACCGTGCGTGAGTAATTCCATCGTAGGCTTGCTGGACGGTGATGGGTTGGATGGGATCTATCATGTAATCGAGTTAGTTTTGTTAGGGTTTGATCCCTGGTATCCACTATCCACTATGTTCTGAGATTGATGTTGCTATGACTTTGCTATGCTTAATGCTTGTCACTAGGGCTCGAGTGCCATGATTTCAGATCCGAACCTATTATGTTTTCATCAATATATGAGTGTTCTTGATCCTATCTTGCAAGTCTATAGTCACCTATTATGTGTTATGATCCGTTAACCCCGAAGTGACAATAATCGGGATACTTACCGGTGATGATCGTAGTTTGAGGAGTTCATGTATTCACTATGTGTTAATGCTTTGTTCCAGTACTCTATTAAAAGGAGGCCTTAATATGCCTTGGTTTCCGTAAGGACCCCGCTACCATGGGAGGGTAGGACAAAAGATGTTATGCAAGTTCTTTTCCATAAGCACGTATGCCTATATTCGGCATACATGCCTACATTACATTGACGAACTGGAGCTAGTTCTATGTCACCCTAGGTTATGACTGTTACATGATGAACTGCATCCGGCATAATTCTCCATCACCGATCCATTGCCTACGAGCTTTCAATATATTGTTCTTCGCTTATTTACTTTCCCGTTGCTATTGCTATCATCACTACAAAATACCAAAAACATTGCTTTTACTACCTTTACCTTTTGTTACCGTTACCACTACTATCATATTATTTTGCTACTAAATACTTTGCTGCAGATACTAAGTTTCCAGGTGTGGTTGAATTAACAACTCAGTTGCTAATACTTGAGAGTATTCTTTGGCTCCCCTTGTGTCGAATCAATAAATTTGGGTTGAATACTTTACCCTCGAAAATTGTTGTTATCCCCTATACTTGTGGGTTATCAAGTGCCTTTGGTAGGTGGAATTTGGTAAGGAAAAATTTATATAGTGTGCTGAAATTTACTGTCAGTTGTTACTATGGAAAGTAATCCTCTGAGGGGCTTGTTCGGGGTATCTTCACCCCGACCAGTAGAGCAAAGAGTTGCTCCTCAACCTACTCAACCTACTGAAAATGAAAATGCTTGCTTTGAAATTCCTTTGGGTATGATAGAAAAACTGCTAGCTAATCCTTTTTTAGGAGATGGAACAAAACATCCTGATGAGCATCTAATATATGTGGATGAAGTTTGCGGATTATTTGAGCCTGCAGGTGTACCCGGAGATGTTGTTAAGAAGAAGGTTTTTCCCTTTATCTTTGAAGGGAGATGCATCGACATGGTATAGGCTATGTGATGATATGGGGTCTTGGAATTACAAACGATTGAAATTGGAATTCCATCAGAAGTTTTATCCTATGCATCTTGTTCATCATGATCGCAATTACATATATAATTTTTGGCCTCGCGAAGGAGAAAGCATCGCTCAAGCTTGGGGGAGGCTTAAGTCAATGTTATATTCAGGCCCCAATCATGAGCTCTCAAGAGAAATGATTATTCAAAAATTTTATGCTTGGCTTTCTGGTAACAATCGCACCATGCTTGATACTTCTTGTGCTGGCTCTTTTATGATGAAGACTATTGAATTCAAATGGGATTTATTGGAAAGAATTAAACACAACTCTGAAGATTGGGACCTCGACAATGGTAAGGAGTCAGGTATGACACCTAGTTTTGACTGTGTTAAATCTTTTATGGATACCGATGTTTTCCGTAAATTTAGCACTAAATATGGACTTGACTCTGAGATAGTAGCTTCTTTCTGTGAATCTTTTGCTACTTATGTTGATCTCCCCAAGGAGAAGTGGTTTAAATATCATCCTCCCATAGAAGTAAAAGTAGCTGCACCTATTAAAGTTGAAGAAAAGATTGTCACTTATAATGATCCTATTGTTCCTACTTCTTATGTTGAGGAACCACCTTTTCCTGTTAGGATAAAGGATCATGCTAAAGCTTCAATTGTGGTTCATAAAAGCAATATTAAAACATATACACCTCCTGAGCAAGTTAAAGTTGAACCTAATATTGCTATTGTTAAAGATCTCTTGTCTGATAATATTGATGGGCATGTTATTTATTTCTATGATGAAACTGCTAGAATTGCTAAACCCTATGCTGAAGATAAACCTAGACCTGTGGTAGGCATGCCTGTTATTTTGGTTAAAATAGGAGATCATTGTTATCATGGCTTATGTGATATGGGTGCTAGTGCTAGTGCAATACCTATTAGCCTTTATAGAGAAATCATGCATGATATTGCACCTGTTGAGTTAGAAGATATTGACGTCACAATTAAACTTGCCAATAGAGATACTATTTCACCAATGGGAATTGTTAGAGATGTTGAAGTCTTGTGTGGGAAAACTAAATATCCTGCTGATTTTCTTGTTCTTGGTTCCCCACAAGATAGCTTTTGTCCCATTATTTTTGGTAGACCCTTCTTAAATACTGTTAATGCTACCATAGATTGCAAAAAGGATGTTGTTACTATCAGTTTAGATCATATGACTCATGAATTTAATTTCTCTAAATTTAGTAGACAACACCGTGAAGAAGAATTACCTAGTAAGGATGAAATTATTGGTCTTGCTTCTATTGCCGTACCTCCTAGTGATCCTTTAGAACAATACTTGCTAGACCATGAAAATGACATGTTTATGAATGAAAGAAGGGAATTAGATGAAGTATTCTTTAAACAGGAACCTATTCTGAAAAACAATTTACCTGTTGAAATCCTAGGGGATCCTCCTCCACCCAAGGGTGATCCCGTCTTTGAGCTTAAACCATTACCTGATACTCTTAAATATGCTTATCTTGATGAGAAAAAGATATATCCTGTTATTATTAGTGCTAACCTTTCAGAGCATAAGGAAGAGAGATTATTGAAAACTCTAAAGAAGCTATCGGATTTCGGGTTCCGGCAGACCCTTGAGGTTCGAACACTGGGGTGCGTGCGGAGATTTCACCTCCTACCTACCTGCACCCCTCCGCCTCGCTAAGATCGAATCTATGGAAAGAACAACACGAGCGACACAGGGTTTATACTGGTTCGGGCCACTGTTGTGGTGTAATACCCTACTCCAGTGTGTGGCGTGGTGGATTGCCTCTTGGTCTGATGATGATGAACAATACAAGGAAGAACAGCCTCGCGAGGGTCTGCTCTTGGCTGGGGTGATGAACTGCTGGGAGGAGTTCAGTCACCCTTCTCTCTCTCTCTCCCTGATTCTCGATTTGATTCTTGATGCCCTAATTCTTCATCTTCCTCTCCTCTGGGGGTGGCTAGTCCTATTTATAGAGGCCCTGGTACTCTTCCCAAATATCGAGCAGGAAGGGAGCCAACAATGGCGGGCTAATTTGAAGGGGGACAGCTAGTACTAGCTATCCTGACAAAAGTAGTCTTCGCCTGCACAAAGCTCTGGTGGTGACGCCGTCTTGGGCTCCACGATGACCTCCGTCTTGCAGTCCTCCTAGTCTTGGTCTTGTTGCACCGAAATGGCAACCTTTGCTTGATGCCTCGGTACTCTGCGGTTGTGCTTGCCCCCTTTGCACCAAAGAGGAAAGGAGGACACTACGCGGGCTGGCACCCGCCTGGCGCCTTTGGTCGTCATGGCTTGCGTCACGGGCACCTCATGAGGTACCCCGCCTTGATCTCTCCGCCTCCTCGCGAGCCAGCCTGGTGAGGCCGTGCCTGAGGAAGCTCCGTGTCGTCTGCCCCGCAAGGCTTGGCCCCTCGCGAGGGTCTTGAGTCAGTGTTGATGAAGACGGGCCGTGCTGGGCCCCCCTTTGAGCCACGCCGCAGGCCGCAGGCAGGCAAGTCTGGGGACCCCCGTTCCCAGAACGCCGACAGTAGCCCTCGAGTCCAAGGCGCGCCCGGACTTGGCCGTGCAGGGAGGCGGAAGGGCGAGGGTGAAGCGCCGCGGGTCCTAACAGCCTGCGGCCTTGGGCGCCGCATGGCGGTTGATTGGACGTGGGCGTCTCCACTTTCCCATGGCACCTCGGCAACTGCACGGATTGGACAAGTCCCTGCATGCAAAGCGGGTCATGATTACCTGCGATCGTGGAGGTCGGCGGTTGGCCTTCGCCGGCTATAAGTACGGAACGGTGCGCGCCCTTCCAGTCCATCCCTTCTTGCTTCTCCTTCTCCCCGATCCTTGCTCCGTCTTGCTGTGATGGCCCCGATCCGCCGGTTCTCGACGGCAGAGAAGGAAAAGGCTCCCCGAGAGGAACCAGTCCCGCTCCCGCCGAAGAAACGGCTCGTCCTCCGCGGCCCGGACGAGGGGGCTCATCAGGTGGTGTCGAGGCCCTGGTGCGAGCGGGCACCACCAGGGTTCCCGCTTCCCTTGTACGCGCACAACGAGGGCCCTGAAGGAGCTGATGCTGATCACCATGGGCGGCGCCGCCGTCGGCGCCGACGGGTCACGAAGGTGTGGGTCGTCCCCCCTGGGGTCCACACCAAGGGCTCCTCCCGAGAGTTCGTGTTCCACGCCGCCATGCCTCCTCAGTCTTGGATTCGTCTTCCTCCATTCTTCGCCTCCATCATCCCGCAGGGAGAGCCCCTGGAGCTTTGGCTGCAGCACGCCGGCTGCAGCACCCTCGTGACCGAGGTAGAGGTCGCGGTCATTGCCCCGGGCGAGGTCTTCATGGCTCGAGGCTGGAGCGAAATCGCTCGGGTTTGCAGGACAAGAGGCGCCTTCGCGATCCACTTGGAGTACGACGGTGCTTCGGTGATGTTCTTCAAGGTCTTCGATGTGAACGGGCGCCGGCTGGAGTGCTGCCCCGGGAGAGGTGGCTGGGACCCTGCTGCGGCGAGGACTAGGCCCGCCGACCGCTCCCTTGGCGGCTCCTCAGGCGGTGGAGGCGTCGGAGGTTCCAGCGACTCCAGCAAGCTCTTCGCGACTCCGGAGACGAGTGATGACAGCTACGAGCCCCCGAGCCGGCGCCGCTCCTGGAGCAGGGCGGGTTCGTCAGGCCGCCGCCGACTCTGATCTGGATGGGGTTGGCGCCGGTGCTTGACGGCCCACTGTTGATGATGGCGTCTTCTGCAGGGGTGCGCGTAGTTAGTGTCCCTTTAGGATCTGTTCCCTGCGAGGAATCAAAGACGCGTCCCGTGGGGGCTTGTAAGGTGCCTGTGATCCTGTTTTGTTAATATAACCCTTGTCGTAGAATTGTGCGAGTTGCTTATTCCGTCTTAGCTCAGTTCTCCCTTTCGAACCTCACGAGGGCTTGGTGCTCTACGCCGACAGGTCCCAGTCCCAAGGCGGCTTCAGCCGTCACTAGTATGCCAGGTCGCGATGCCGTGGTCAAGGCCAGGAGGTGAGCGACCCGGAGTCTGGTAAGAGCCCCTGAGTTGCGATGCTCAGGAGGTCCCCTTTGGCGCTCAAGCAGCCGTCGTTCGGTGAGAAAGGAGAGCGGCATCGCTAACACGGAATTGCATTAGGTGCGGGGGTGGTGCCACGGTATCTGGCGCTTCCGGGTGGTGACTTATCTCGAGAATCAGGGGCCGCTCTGTGGTGTGTCGCCGGGTCCGTGCATCGGCAGGCGCGAGGTTGCTCGGCGAGGTCCTCGCGTGTCCCTCCCCTCTCGCCTTTGCTCCCCTTTCTGGTCTACGTCCTCGGGTCCCGGCCCTCGAGCGAGTCTCAGCCGTCACTGGTATGCCAGGTCGCGATGCCGTGGACAAGGCCAGAGAGTGAGGGCTGGAGAGCCAGTAGGAGCCCTGAGTCGCAATGCTCAGGCACCCCCCCTTTAACGTGCAAGCAGTTCGCGCGGATGAGAGTGAAGGAGACACCGCAAGGGCCTCACCTGATGCAGCTCCTTTAAGAGATCCTGTAGACCCATCAGAGAAAGAACGAGGGGTTGCCATGACAATTGACAGTCAGCCGTTGGTTGCTTCCGAGGGGTAACGAGGCACTGAAGGCTTGACGAGGTGGCGCCATGCGGGGCTGCCGTGGCCAGAGCTCAGCCATTCAGGTTTGTCGGCGTTGCAGGGACGGACCCATGCGCAAGCGTCGTGCCGTTTGAGAGCAGTTTCGTCAGTTGGCGTCAGTTGAGCGGGCAGCTAGGTCAAACACATTAGCCGTGAAGGAGTGGATTCATCCAAATAGATGCTGGGAAGGCGGACATCACTGGGTCAGGCCCGAGCGACTTGGGGATCATGCAGCCCGAGGGGCGCCCCCAACAAGGTAAGCTAACATCATGAAATAAAAGGGATACATGCCGCAGGAATGGACCCACGCGGCCTGGGAATACTGCAGCCCTGGGGGGCACTCCCAGCTGGAAGTGAAAACTTGAAAGATGTCACCTGATGACGTTGAGGACGAAGGGGTGTTGGTGTAGCATACTCGGTGGGCTGCGGAAGCCGATCCTCATGAGCCCCCAGGCCCGGGGGCCTCGGGAGGCTCCGGAGGTGCTGGCGGCTCCCCGCGGACCATCTCCATCTCTGCTAGGGCTGCGGAACGCCTGGCCTCTTGTGCCTCCATGATGCCCCTCATGAGGCGCTGGTACGTGGCAGCCGCGTTTGGCAAACCGTAAGGCATGCGAACGTAGCTGTGGGGTGGACCTCCGCAGCGCCCCACTCGCGAGGGCCAGAGGCGCTCCAGAGAGGCGACTTGGTTGAGCCCTGGTATGTCGATGCAGACGCGCAGCCCACCATCCTCGCCTGGATGGGGAGCCACTGCTGGTAGACGGCGGCCGCCTTTCATGACCCTTGACTCCTGTAGCTCCTGAATGGCCTTGCTGACGAACTCCTGAGGGTCTGGCTCTCCTTGCCTTGCTCCTTCTTGAGGGAAACGTGCTTCGAAACACGCCTCCATGTGGTGCCCAAGCGCCTCCCTCGTGACCCTAGCCAGGTCGGTGGCCCTCCAGGGGAGAGCCCCCGAGCCCTGCCTGAGGAGGGCGCCGGGCGCGCTTTCCTATGCGATGGAAGGAGGTTCCCCCTGGGTAGGCACGGGCCCAGAGGGGCCTGCCTCCTGAGGGGCCGGGCCGGACAATGTCTTCTTCTTCTTGGGGGCGGTCTCGGGAAGCCTCCTGCTTCCACGATCCAGGTCTTCCAGTGACGCGGCCTGAAAGGCTCGTTCCAGGGAACACACCGCGTCCTTCTCTTCACAGGGCTCCATGGTGACTCCACCACTTCCTGGCATCTTGAGGACGTTGTAGCCGTGGTGAGTTACGACCATGAACTTGGCCAGCGCTGGGTACCCAAGGATGGCGTTGTACGGCAGGCGAATGTGAGCGACGTCGAAGTCGATGAGCTCGGTGCGGTAGTTGTCGCGTGCCCCAAAGGTGACAGGGAGGCGGACCTGCCCAATCGGGACCGTGGAGCCATCGGTGACTCCGGAGAAAGGCTTGGTTGGCTGAAGCTGGCTGTAGGGCACTTGGAGATTGTTGAATGTTTCCATGGACAGGACGTTGAGCCCTGCCCCGCCATCGATGAGGGTCCTGGTGACCACCACGTTGCTGATGATTGGGGAACAAAGCATTGGGAGGACTCCGGCTATAGCCGCACACTTGAGCTGATCTGCTGAGCTGAACATGATGGCGCACGCCGACCACCTGAGAGGGCGCGTGGCTTCAAGCCTGGGGAGGACTGCATTCACTTCGCGGGCGAACTTCTTGAAGATGCATTGAGAGGCTGGGGCCTGAGCCCCGCCCAGGATGCAGGCGATCGCGCGCGGCTCCTGGAAGCCCCCAGCCCCCTCGTCTTGGTGGCGGTCCTCGTTTCTCCTTGGCTGCAGCGGCAGCGGAGGGAGGCCTACGTTGCCTTGCGGGCGATCCTCGCGAGGCTGATCCCTCCAGTCTCCCTCGCGAGGCGAGTCTTGCCAGCGATCCTCGCGAGGTTGATCGCGCCACCCTTGGCGCGGGCCACGGTCTTCCCAGCGTCCTGCGTTCCTTCCTCCTCCTCGACCGTAGCCCCGGTCACCACGGTCGGGGCGACGGCCGATCCTTCCTTCCCGTACGGCTCGGAGCTCTTGACATTCGTTGGTGTTGTGGGTGTGGAGGTCGTTGTACACACAGTACCGGCTGCCCTTGGAAGGTTCGGGCTGATCTCTGCCCCGCTTGGTGTCTGGCTCTGCCGCGAGCACGGCAGCCCCCTTGCGCTTCACATCCTTGGCCTTGGGCTTCTTCTCTTCTGGGTCTGCGGCACTTCCATGGAGCTGTTCAACTTGGCAACCAAGTTCATATGCACAAGAACACCTCAACCTCAGGAGGCTATTCTTCCCTTGTATTGTTCATCGTCAGCCCAAGAGGCAATCCACCACCACCACACTAGAGTAGGGTATTACACCACAATGGTGGCTCGAACCAGTATAAACCCTGTGTCTTTCTGTGTTGTGAGTTCGTCGAGTTCGTCCGCAAGATCTTAGCGAGCTTGAGCGTAGATCGGTAGGAGGGAAAGACTTCGCACGCACCCCAGTGTTCGAACCTCAAGGGTTTGCCGGAACCCCACATCCGACAGTCGCGGCTCTCCTCAATGGCTCGCAGGCGCCGCCCTCGGATCATCACGCAAAGCCGTTTTTTCGCCAGATCAGTGCCTTCTGCACACGGCAGGGGGCTCCCCCGGGTTGGGCGGCGCCCAAGGCCGACCTGATCTTCAACTTCGGGGATCACCTAGTCACCAGCGTCGGCTCGGGCGTGCTTCCAATGCTTTGCACGCCCACCATCTGTGGCGTAGCTGTTACTAAGACCCTCAGCAACGGCGGTGCCGGCCTCAACGTGCTCTCCGTGGAGGCTTTCAGCCTCCTTCACATACCACTTGAGCGGCTCCGCCTCAGCAAGCCTTTTTCCGGGGTCGGTGGCGACTCCTCCAACCCCCTGGGGCAGATCTGTCTCCCCGTAACTGATATCGCATCGAGCTGATCGACTTCGACATCGCCTGCATCGGCTTGCCGTACAACGCCGTCCTTGAGTACCCGGCGCTGGCCCTGTTCATGGCAGCCACTCGTCCCGCCTACAACCTCATGAAGATGCCAGGAAGCAAGGATGTCCTCACCGTGGTCGGAGACACCAAGGAACCGTGACGGCCCTCAAGCTCGCCTTTAGGGCCACGGCGGCAGCTTGCCCGACCGACAAGGCAGTGTCAAGAACCAAGGGGGCTACGCCGACCAAGAAGAAGCAACTATTCACTCAGGGTCAAGCCAAGACGAAGCAGATACCAGTCGACAAGGACGGGGCCTTTGGCACCACCTTTACCATTGGTGCTGACCTCGCCCCAGATCAAGAAAAAGAGTTGGTGGACTTCTTGCGGGCGAACAAGGAAGTATTCGCTTGGGAACCCAAGCAGCTGGCTGGGGTCCCGAGAAGAGTGATTGAGCATCATTTGAGGGTATGCCCCAATGTGCGCCCTGTGAAGCAGAGGGCAAGGCGGCAATCCACGGAGAAGCAGTCCTTCATTGTTTAGGAAACCCGCAAGCTGGAGGCAGCGGGTGTCATTCGTGAAGTCCGGTACCTAGAGTGGCTGGCAAATCCGGTCGTCGTGCCGAAGAAAGGAGGGAAGGAGCGCATGTGAGTCTACTTCACCAACCTCAACAACGCTTGCCCTCATGACCCGTTCCTGCTGCCGCGCATTGACCAAATTGTCGACTCCACCGTCGAGTGCGATCTGCTATGTTTGCTGGATGCATTCTTAGGCTACCACTAGATCAAGATGGCAGTGGAAGATGAGGAGAAAACAGCTTTCCTGACCCCATGCGGGGTGTACTGCTACACTTGCATGCCATTCGAACTACGCAACGCAGGAGTGACCTTCCAGCGACTGATGCACATCGCCTTGGGGTAGCAGCTTGGAAGAAACACTGAGGCCTATGTCGACGACATTGTAGTGAAGTCCCGTGTAACAACCCAGTAGTTAAACTACAGTAACCACACACTAATGGTGCCAGGTCATCATATTTTAAAATTTGCTAAACCTTAATTGCTTCAAACTAAGTTTAAATTCAAATTCAAATAACAAGTCAAATAATAATTTATTAAAACAGTAAATTAAAAATGTTCCAACAGCTGTAAATATTCACTAACTCATTAAAAATCATCAACCAACATTATTGGGAATGCTTGTATGCCTCTACGATAATTAAGCAGAAGCAAACAACATTTAAATTAACATTTTCAAGATAAACAAATACTTATCCTTAATGATTTGAAACTTTGTGTGCAGCTCCATTATATGAACCAATATTTATGTGCCAACTTTTGTATTCAACAAAATTCATTTGATATTTGGAACTAAATACAAAACAAAAGGGAATATAAATAAAAAGAAAGAGAACCAAAAAAAAGGAGAACGGAAATGCCCCGTGGCCAACTGGGCTAGACGACCCACCTGGCCCAACCCCTTCCCCGTAACCCCTAGTCCCCCCCGAAACCCTAGCCCACTACCCCACCACTCGCACCCCACCCCCACGATATCCTCCCCCCCATCCCGAATGGGATCGAGATCGGGCCAACGCCTGGTCGTCGTCACCCAAGTCATGCCACCGCCCGCCGCTTGACCCCGTCGCCCTCTGTAAGTGCATCTAGTGCCCCTTAGTTATTTTGGTGTATTGAAGATAGGTTAAGGGACTAATGCATGTGTGAGTGTACACAGGTCTATAAGTCTATGAGGAGTTTGATATTTACAGGAAAAGTCGACCCCTAAAAATGAACATCTTCCACTGAAGTTTTTGGTATTTATGAAGACTTTCATGAAGACTTTGAAAGTGAAGAAATTGGTGTGTCCGTGAAGACTTGATATTCATGCGAGGAATATGAAGCTTGAAGACTTTCGTTTTCATAGTTTTGTTTTTCTCTTTCTTGAGTCATAGGAAACACCGTACTATTAAAGGGGGTCGAGGAAATACTAAGGAAAAATTTCCATGTGATGCTCAACTCAAAATCCTACACCTACCAATCCCTTCGAGTGAAGCCATTGGAAATCTCATACAGTTCAGTCAATTTCTTCAGTGACAGAGACGAAGTTCTTCTGGTCTCTGAGGAATTTGTCCTGACTGAGGAGTTAGGAATTCGCCAGTGCGGATTGCCTACACAGTGAGGAACATGATAGCCCTGAGGATTTTGCTACTCAAAATTCCGACAGGTCGCTGTGCTATGCGCCAGCTGTCCCAAAATATCTATCCACCGAACGGTCATATCATTGAAGGGCATTTATGTCTTATCATGTCGGGCTGCTCCCTAGGCTATAAATAGCCGCCCCTACAACCACTAGCTGGTTGGCTGCTCCGAGAGGAACTGACACTTGTCATTTGAGAGCAACCCATCCTCCGAGGACTTTGAGCGAAAATCATCAAGTGAGGAAAAACCCAAAACCCAAAACCCAAACACCTACAAACCCCAAGTGATTGAGCATCACTAAAGAGATTGATCCTGAGTGGATCCGACGCTTGTTACCTTTGAAGACTGTGCTTCTTCCAGACGGTTAGGCGTCATGGTCTAGAGCATCCAAGAGGAATTGTGGATCGCCGGGTGACCAATTTTGTGTAGGTTTGGAAGTCGCCTGAAGACTTACCACGAGTGATTGGATGAGGTCTGTGTGACCTTAGTTCAAGGAGAATACGGTGAGGACTGGGTGTCTTGGACTAAGTGTCCTTGACTGGGTGTCCGGGACTGTGTGTCCTCGAGTTTAAATACTCATCCGCTCCAACCAGACGTACACCTGAGACAACAGTTGGAACTGGTCTACCAAATCATTGTCTTCACCAAGCTTATTGGTTCTATTTCCTCAACTCTTTCATTTCCTCATAACTGTGCTATGTGTTTGTTCATATCTGTGTTTGAAGACTTTGACTGAAGACTTTCTAAATTTCCTCAGTTCAATTTCTTCAGTCTGTTTGTCTTCATCCTGTGTTATCCTGTGATTACACTTCCTGTACTCTGTGCCTATCTTCATTTCATCATGATGACTATGCTTGTATTCTGTTATGTTTACTTTTGAGTACTTATTCCGCTGCTATTAGTTCTTCGCTAAGGAATTTCCTCACCGGCAAATTCCTCAGTGAAGAATTTCATAAAAATCGCCTATTCACCCCCCTCTAGTCGATATAACGCACTTTCAATTGGTATCAGAGCAAGGTACTCCCTTGTTCTGTGTGATTTTGGTTTAACCGCCTGGAGTTTTAGTTATGTCGACCGCAGGTATGATCAAGGTCTCTGCTGGGTGTCCTACCTTCGATGGGACGGACTACCTGTCGATGTCAAAATCGGCAGATCTCGGGTAGGGGGTCCCGAACTGTGCATCTAGGCCGGATGGTAACAGGAGACAAGGGACACGAAGTTTTACCCAGGTTCGGGCCCTCTCGATGGAGGTAAAACCCTACGTCCTGCTTGATCAATATTGATGATATGGGTAGTACAAGAGTAGATCTACCACGAGATCGTGGAGGATAAACCCTAGAAGCTAGCCTATGGTATGATTGTTGATGTGTACGTTGTCCTACGGACTAAAACCCTCCGGTTTATATAGGCACCGGATAGGGTTAGGGTTACATAGAGTCGGTTACAATGGTAGGAGATCTACATATCCGTATCGCCAAGCTTGCCTTCCACGCCAAGGAAAGTCCCTTCCGGACACGAGACAAAGTCTTCAATCTTGTGTCTTCATAGTCTAGGAGTCCGGCTGAAGGTATAGTCCGGCCATCCGGACACCCCCTAATCCAGGACTCCCTCAGTAGCCCCTGAACCAGGCTTCAATGACGACGAGTCCGACGCGCATATTGTCTTCGGCATTGCAAGGCGGGTTCCTCCTCCAAGTACTTCATAGAAGATTTTGAACACAAAGATAGTGTCCGGCTCTGCAAAATAAGTTTCCACATATTGCCATAGAGAGAATAATATTTACACAAATCTAATCTGCTGACGTATTCCGTAGTGTGACATCACACCATGGCCAAGCTTTTATTCGAACCGTTTTACTATCCCATCTCAGCGCGTTATGCGAGGCGGTTTCCTTGGCACATCTTGTTAAAGCAGAGATCGTGTCCCCTTATTCCGGGATTCTCATCAATACGGGCGTGGGTAACCCAACCACGCCATTGATTACGGTGCTTGGGAGATAAGCGAGTTTTACCAGGCTAGTGGGGACGCGTAGTCGCATCCACCCATATAAGGGGATAAGGATCCATATTTTCACCTACGCCTTCTTCTTCCTTCACCTATCCATTCTTGCACACTCGAGCTCCAGCGCCCAAGTCCGCATTCCCCATCTCAACCTTCTCTAGCTATGTCCGGAGCGGGAGGCAAGTGGATGGCCTCCTCCATTACGGAGGGGCACATCAAAAAACTAAGGAAGGCCGGATACCTATCTAACGACATTGTGCACCGGCTTCCCGAAGAGGGGCAGCTCATCCCCACCCCTAGGCCCCATGAGAGGGTGGTGTTCCTCCCCCATTTCCTCCGCGGACTGGGTTTCCCTCTCCATCCATTTGTCCGGGGGCTCATGTTCTACTATGGCCTGGATTTCCACGATCTGGCCCCGAATTTTGTCCTCAACATCTCAGCGTTCATCGTCGTGTGCGAGGCTTTCCTCCCGCATCCGCCCCCATTTCGGCCTATGGCTCAAGACTTTCAACGTCAAGCCAAAGGTGGTGCGCGGCAACTAGGCAGAGTGCGGAGGCGCCATGGTTGGCAAGATGCCCAACGTCTTATGGCTCGAGGGCTCCTTTGTGGAGACCCTGAAGGGGTGGCAATCGGGGTGGTTTTACATCACCGAGCCACACGACCCTAAGTGGGTCGCAACCCCCGAGTTCCGGTCCGGACCCCCAACGCTGCTCACGTCCTGGAAAGAGACGGGCCTGTCATGGGGCAGCAAAAAGGAGGTGACCGGAATGCAAACATGCATCCAATCCCTGGTGAACAAGCAGCTTAGGCTCGTCAACGTAGTCCAGGTTATGCTCATCCGCCTGAGCCTCCCGTGTCAACAACGGGCCTTCAATCTGTGGGAGTTCAATCCGGCGAAGCACCGAACTCTGAGCAGGCTCTTTGACACGGCGTACGAAGATGCCTGGAAGGTGCTTTTCAAGGGTGTCGAGGCTCCCGCATCCGCTACCAAGGATCGCGGATTCAGCGCGCAGCGTCACGCTAGCGCGGTAAGTTTTTTGTACCTTTTACATGGCACTAGTTTTTCATAGTTTAACTCTGTGTGGGATTTAAGCTCCCTTACCTTTGACAGGATTGGCAGGCGAAGTCCGGACAGATCGACTGTGCGGCACCTTTGCCCGAAGACCCAGCTGATGCCCACTTGGCGAAGCTGCTGGTTCCGGCACCCTATGTGGTGCCGGAGAAGAAGGTTAAGAAGAAGGCCACGGGACTCGAAAGAGTGCCCGACGCCCAGAGGTGTCGGATTCATCATCTTACGAATCCAAGACGCACTCCTCCCGTGAAGACGAGGAGGAGGAAGAAGAGACTCCTCCCCCTCCCGCAGGGGAAGGGAAGAAAAGGAAGGCCGCCCCAACTGGGGAGGCCGAAGGGCCCAAGAAGGGGAAGACCCTTCCTCCGGACTATTCCATCGACGCCGACGACGGCGGAGAGGAGTGGGCGCCCAGGGCCAAGCCCCTAGCCAAATCGTAAGTATCCGGATACCAGAGTAATTCATAGTATTTGTTTACTGCACAGCTTTCCCTTACGTCGAATATGTTTATGCAGCCCACCCAGAGACCGGCTCGACGCGTCGTCGAGCGGCTCACTGGACTTGTCGGATGTGAACTCGCTTCCGACGGCTTCCTCCCCCGCCCTACGGACGACACCGAAGTGTTGTCCCAACAGGTTCCAAACCAGGAGGAGGTGGTCCTGGAGGCGCCGCAAGGCGACCTCCCGGACTCCAGGAGTAAAGGGGATGAAACTCCCCAGGGCTCCAAGTCCGGCTCTAGGCCGGACACTGCTCCGGAACCTTCAAAGGTTCCAGAGTCCGGCGGGCGACCTCCTTCCAAGAGGAGCCAGCCCACTATGCCGGCGACCCCCGTCCAACCAGGCGCTGGACAATCTGTTGGAGGCGCTCCAAGGCGCCTTCATCGACGAGGGGCACCACACTATTATGAGTGCGGTGATCCAGAAGGTTTAGTCCGCCAAGAGCGGACTGACTGAAGCTTGTACTAGCCTTTTAACAGGCTTTGAGGTAAGTAAAGAATGTGTAAATAATATTACCGCATAGACAGTAGCCCCTGATGCTCTGTTTGGCGTTCGGGAAGAAAAGTCGAATAGAGGATCAAATAAAATTCGCAGGAGTCTAACAAAAAGGAGTCAATATGCGTATGCAGGCTTCTCTGCTTGCATCCGCCGCACTGACTGCGGAAGTGGACACGCTAAAGCAGAACCTCGAGCGGTCCGAGCAAGACCTCGGGCGTGCCAAGAAGCAGCTCGAGGAAAATGAAGGTAAGAAATACCTTGCTTAAGATATAAAAAGGTGCAATTGCAAAAAATGATAGGATTTTCATGGGTATTGTAGGGGACACGTCTGTCAGGACCCCGACTCAATGCCACATCGATCTAGCATGTAACACCTCATATCACCTTGCAGCCTCACGCACGGTATTCCCACGGGTGTCGCCTTACCTTAGCCCGGGACCGTTTGCGCCTTTTGGCACACGTATATGACAGTGTCGCTAGCATCCATATGATAAGGAGCCCGGGCTGACATGGCTAGTCGTAAACCCAAAGTGGCACAGACTTACAGGGACAGGCATCCATGACCCAGCTTCAAACGTGTCGGTCATCAGCAAGTGGGTCCGGGCTGTAGCACTGGGCTAGCAGGACTCCGGTAAACCGGGCTGTAGCGGGCTAACAGGACTCCGGTACTCAATGCGTGACATTTCCCCGAAGGGACAGACACATGAACGAAGAAGGACACATGCCGGCCAGCCTAAGTGTTCCAGAGCAGTAGCAAGCTACCATGGCTCAGCGGTAACACTAGGAGACATTTCCCGGTAAGAGAGGCTACTAAAGATAAACAACTAGATAGTCAGATCCCACACATACCAAGCATTTCAATCATACACACAATATGCTCGATATGTGCAAATACAACATGGCATCACAACATGACTTTATGACTCAAGTATTTATTCATTAGGCTCCGAGGAGCGAGATATTACAAACATAGGTCTCATGACCCAACATTCAGAGCATACAAATCAAAACACAAGCGGAAGCTATCATGTCTGAGTACAGACATCTATAAATGAAAAAGGCTGAGAAGCCTGACTATCTACCAAATCCTGCCGGGGGCACAAGATCGTAGCTGAGGTAACAAGCTAAACGTCGAAGTCCACGCGAAACTACTAGTGAGACCGAAGTCTCTCTGCAAAACATAAAATAGGCAAACGTGAGTACAAATGTACCCAGCAAGACTTACATCAGAACTAACTACATATGCATCATTTTCAACAAAGGGGATGGTGGGGTTTAACTGCAGCAAGCCAGCTTTGACTCGGTGGCTATCCTAAACTACGACTGCAAGTAACTCTTTTGAGGTGGCGCACACGAGTCCACATATTCACCATACCAATACACCACTATGGATCCGCTCCCGTCTCCCTACGAGAACGCCATCCATAGCACTCACGCTTATCTTGCGCATTTTAAAGTATCCACTTTCACTTGTCTATGAACTGATATAAGCAACCCAGAAGTCCTTTACCGCGGACACGGCTATCCGAATAGATGATGTTAACCCTGCAGGGGTGTACTTCTTCATACATGTTTCCACCACTTAGCGTCTGCACACGACATGTGATCGGCAGACTTCAAGCGAAAGCCGACGTGGGTGTAGACCACGACCTACCTAAACACTCAAGTCTCTAGTCCAGGTTTATCGCCTATTCGGGTTCCATCCATGAGGAGATCCGGCCGGAGTTTCGCTCACAGCCCCAAACGATGTGAAAAGGGTTCCGTGACACCAAACGGGCGCCCGGTATACCCGGCCACGTGCCTACCGCATCACAGCCCACCCCTACGGTCAGCGCTGTCCACGGCCTCCAGCATACTACAAACACCAGAAACTACTTGCAACTCCTGGACAGAGGACAAGGGTGATTAAGAAGTCGAGCGGGGTCATATTTCAGGGCCCAATGTATGGTAGTAGCTGAATCATGGATCACAAACACAAAACTCAGTTCCTGAGGACGGATACAATGAGACAACCCACCATGTACTCCTACATGGCCTCTCACCGCTACCTTTACCAAATCGTGTTCACACACTTAGCTCACACACAGTAGGACATGTTCACACACCTCTGATTCATCCCCGATGAATCAGACCTGACTCAACTCTAAGCAGTAGCAGGCATGACAAACAAACATGAATGAGTAGGCACAACAGGGCTCAAACAACTCCTACTCATGCTAGTGGGTTTTATCTATTTACTGTGGCAATGACAGGTCATGCAAAGGATAAAGGGGTTCAGCTACCGCAGCAAGTAACAGATGAATCGATGTTGTCCTAATGCAGTAAAAGAGAGCAGGAGCGAGAGAGTGGGATTTTATCGGAATGAACAAGGGGGTTTTGCTTGCCTGGCACTTCTGAAGATAACATTGAGTCTTCATCAGTGTCAACGATCACATTGTCGGTACAACGTCTACCGAGGGAGAACAACACCGGCAAACACAGAAGAAACACGATCAATGCAATGCACAATATGATGCATGCTATGACATGGCAATATGAATGTGTTTTGGGCTAATGCATCTAGCAACAAATTAAATGGGTTGGTTTGAATACAAGATTCAAATTCAAACTCCATATGTGATTATTTAAATGCCCTTCATATGATTTGTGCTAAACAGCATCTATAAGTTGTTCTAACATGCATGAAAATGGTACAGATGGATTCCTTGAATTTTTCTGATAATTTTTCATATATAATTTATTTAATTTGGAGTTATGGTTAATTTTCTATGATTTATTGAAGTTTTAGCTATTTTCTGAAATTCCTGAAATAATAATAAATCCAGAAATGATTATGGCGTCAGCACCACGTCACAGTGACGTCAGCAGGGTCAACTAGGCGCCCCAGGTCAAACCTGACGTGTGGGGGCCACACGTCAGTGACACAGGAGCTAATCCCGGTCAAACCCATCGCTGACTGGGGTTTGACCAGGGGTGGGGCCCACTGTCAGTGGCTGTGGGTTTAATTAGTGGGGCCATTAACACTAATTAAGCGTGCCCCGTCGGAAGTCGCCGGAGTATCGCCGGCGGCGACCATTCCGCACGGCGGCGCGGCTCGGATTTGAGCTAGGGGCGATGGTTTGGTGCGCGGTTTGTGGCTACGGCTTGCTGGCGTTCTTGCGCATCTAGTGGTAGCAGCGACAGCAGCTGGGATGGCCTGAGTCGACGGTGACGAGCACTTTCGCGGCGGCCGGAGTTAGGGCACCCGCGGGTTTGGCGTTGCAGTGCACGGGAGGGGGAGCTGGTTGGTGTGTTGGGCTCCTGGGGGCTTTATGAGCACGGTGAAGCACTCCGTCGTGGGCATGCGCGGCTATGGCCACGGCTGCGCCATGGCCGGCGGCGAGAAGCTCTCGGCCGCGACGGCGTCGGTGTTAGAGGAAGAAATCGGGCCAGGGAAGAGGGGGAAACAGCACAGGAGCTCACAGCGGGTGCAGCGGTGGCCTCGGCGAGCTCGGGGAGGCACCGGAGCGAGCGGAGCATCGAGGGGGATCTCCGGCGGCCGAGGTCGGAAACGGCGGCACTGGCAAGGCTTCAGGGCGTCCGGCGTTGCGTAGCTCAGCGAGGAGGTCGAGGACGACGCGGCGGAGCTTATGGAACTGGCGGAGGGGCGAGGGAGGGCTGGTGGCTGCGGCTATGGCGAACGGCGGCGACGGCTGCGCTCGGGGATCACAGGGAAGAGAGGGAAAGAGAGAGCAGAGGAGGGGGAGCGGTCCAGAGGGAGAGGGGAAGTGAGAGAGGGGTCGGGGAGGCGCGTGGCGTCACCGGGGCGTCGAGGAGGAAGCAGGAGGTGGCCGAGCAGGGTGGAGGTGGCGCGCGCGGCGGCGTCGCGGTGTCCGTCCTCCTGGCAGGGAGGAAGACGACAGGGGAGGGGGGGGGGGGGCGGCGGTGGGCTGGGCTGGCCAGGTGGGCCTGGTGGGCTGCAGAGGTAAGTCCAGGTAAGGTTTCTCTCCTCTGTCTTTTATTTCTGTTTTGTTTTATTTAATTTATTTTGCCACTGTTTTGAATTTAAAAATAATTCAAACAATGCCAAAAACTCCTCTGAAAATATTGATGCTGCTTAATGGACTTTTCCAAAAGCACATAAAATGTTTCAGGGTATTTGGAAATATATTCTATACAAGTTATGAATATAGTTCCAAATGCAAATAAAGTAATGATTTAAATTCAGTGCTCAAAATATTCCTCAAAAATGTTCATTATTTTTGGTTTGGTGCAAAACCCTTGCCAAAATATAACCAACATTATTTAAGGCCATTTTGAAAACATTGAATGCATTTACCAGGGTTCTTTGCCCCTCTTTTATTTTAAGTTTTTGAGGCTTCCAAAATTCCTCAGTTCAAGTTTCAGAAATTTAAATATGATGCCTGGATGAAGATGCAACTATTTACAAACAATATTCTAGGTCTGTGACAACTCACCCCTACTAAACAAAAATCTCGTCCCGAGATTCAAGTGTAGGGTAAGGTGAAGGGGGAACGCAAACTAGCACAATCTTCACGATCCAGTTGCACTTCAAATGGACGTTGATTCGTTCACCATCATTGTCTCGAAGTCTTGCTCTGAGAACTCCAACTAACATGACAACGAGAGGAAAAGAGAGACCCTAAAAGAATGGTTCTTCTCGAAGGTCGAACAACTCAGGATTAACTCACGGAATGAGACATAGCAACATCTCTCGAGCTGAGAGACGAAGCACACCTCTAGAGGAATGGAGTGGAACAGATGACGAAGGTTCACTAGGTAGACAACGATTCCACACCTAAGAAGGTGGTGAACGGTTGTCAACGTAGCGAGGAGTTGAGTTGCCATGATACCTCAACGAGACATCCTGGAGGGGGGGTGATTCGTAGATATATCCCCTTAAGTGGCAAAAGAATTACCTTTGATTCAGAGATCATTGAAACTCTTTAAACCAGCCTAGGACAATTCTCGAGCGATCGTTTGGAGGGGGTCGGTAGAATGGCATACTCGGACTTGGATGATGTGGATTACCTTGTTGAAGACAACGTAATGGATGAATTTGCTTATCACCGGAAATGGAAGAGACCCATGGTAGAATGGCACATTGGCGGTGCAAGCTGGGAACAAAATGCAAATGCTGGGAATGATTCTGGTAACTGGGGAAGAACCCAACAATAGAGAGTGAATTCACTGTTTGAGAAGGTCATAGCATTGCCGAGGGAACTGAGAGCATCCCAATTAGAGCCGATGATAACACGTAGCGCTTGTGCGTGCTCTCAAGAACTTGAGCATTTCCACAATCATCAAGGTTTTATCAACAACCGCGTCAAGGGTGCTGACAACACAACATACTACCATGATGAATAGCGATGGACGAAGCAAATGCGAAGGAGGATAACACTTTCTCAGATTTCATCTTAGCGAGGCCAAGGAAATAAAATCTGGATGATCGACCGAGAGACATTTAGCACTCCGCTTCTAATGTTCTTCTTGATGTGCTAGTGTAACCCATTCATAGATATGGTTTGATATCTAGAACATCAAGTAAAGGTCGGACTTCGGGAGCACAAGAATCCATAGGGGCAACTAGGGAGTAAAACCCTACGAAATCCTTATGGAGAGGTGGCCAACTTCTTCAATCAAGATACTGCAATAATAGGTCTACCGGATGGGTGTGTTGGCCACGACATCCACCTTACCGGTTATCGAGAGACCAATATTATAGTTCTTAGGGAAATGTTCCAACCATCATATCTGCCTGAGATTCAGCTCTGGTTGGTGTTAGGATATTCCAGGCTCATCGAGTCTTAGGAAGAAAAATGAAAGTTTGCAACACAAATCGACGAGATGACGTTGCGGGATTCTCGGGAGATGAACTACGATAGCAAGCTCCAAAACATGAGCTGGTTCTTCTACAAACATGTGAACACGTTGTCCCAGACAAGCATGCCCACATGGTAGTCTTACAATAAAACACTACCGAGTTCTGATTGGGAACCATCAGCGAGGATATCGAAGTTCTTTCATAAGTCCGGATTAGCTCTTATGAAGATACGCCTTCTCCTTGAACAAATCAGTCAGTGGCTTGGTGTGCTAGGATACACATATGGAATGAAGGTTGCAAGTCTCCAGACCACGGAATACTTCGCACGTGTGCATGACTGACTTGCGATGAGTCCACGGCGGCAACTTGCATCAAATGCACATGAACTAGAGGAAGTCACTTCTTACATCCGAACATATGCTTCATGAGCTAGCATGAACAAATGCTTTCAAAAGTTTCCAACACTAGCTTAACGTTCAGCAAAATTATGGGGAAGACAAGGATGTTGTCAATGGGAACAACAACAATTCATCTGGGTTTCCTTTTAAAAGGAATTCCATATTTAAGTGAACAAGTGATAGCATTGGTCAGACCCAAAAGATATAATGGTGTATGCTCGAGGGATCAACCACGAGTAAGACAACATTACGAATATCGTTGGTTCTGGTCTGATTGGATGATAGCCCATACTCCAATCAAAGGTTGGATAAGAATGATAGGTCCATTAACTGATCACAGGGACCAATCGATGAAGATATCATCTTTCTTCAACACACACTACACAAAGATATCCCTTTGGAACGAACTAAGTCAGGCAAGCTTTTATCTTCCAACTCTCCAAGTTGTTGTCTAGATTAACCAACTAGCTCAGGGATATCTAACACCGATTCTTGGAGAGAAGGTGGTTCACAAGAGACCAACTTGATCACGAGCTCAACATAACAGTCAGGGGACAACCTGGTAATACTTCCGAGAAGATATTCGGAAAATCACGAACCACCGGTATGTTACTAAGCTCGAGAACAATCTCGCTTTTGAGGGCAAGACGATATGATCAAATGAGTGAGGACTTGACAAGATCCTAACTCATCAATCGAAGGGTGCACCGAAATAAGAACTAGATAGCACGATCAGTCTTAGGGTGACGATTCAATAATCAATACGCTAAGAATGAGGTTATCGTCCATTTAACTACCAAGCAACAGAGTTGCTAGCAGTATTGATTTCACACGCCACGATTCACTTGTCGGCATTCCGGTTGCATCAACACGAGGGCCGAGGAATGACTAATGATGGTGAGAAGTATCACTACGTCAAAATTCATGAGAGTTGGTGCAGTTCTCATGACAATTCTGACATAAAGGGGGTAATACTCCAAGGTAGAACAGAACCAAAAGCTGGATTGGCATTTGATCTGCGGAACATGACTACCCTGACCCAATCCTAGATATGGATGAGGTACTGGAGTTCATTTCTCCTAGTCATTCTGGAATAGAATGGCTTGATGGACCACAAGAGTAATAGGTATCGATGAACGATTGCACGCATACTCTTGACTATCAATTGATAGACGAAGGTCAGTAGACAGCTAAAGAGGGACAACTCAAAGGAACATATAACTTTCTGAGTTGTGGATACATGGGTTGGTATGCCGAACAAGGTTCAACATAATTCTTCCGAATAACCCATGCAAAAAGGTTGAGCTGGCAGAGTCACAATATAGCATGGAGAACTCATAGAGGGCCTGTTGTGATCTTTTGATCCAACAAACTTCTGCCATAATGGTTCATGGTATTTGGAGGAACGATATACCACGGACCTCGAGGACTATCGCAAAGGTTACTAATATACTAAAGGAACTAGCAACACTATCAACATGATGTAAGTAGGGTGAATATCGGGTTTAAGAACCCAGGAATAAAATACTTACTAACTAAATTGCATCACAGGATGCTTCCGAGGATAAAGGCCAGAATCATCACACTGGAAACACAAATCATGGCTAAATTACTAGATGATCCCCTAGGACACCTAGGGTCATAATAATATCTCCAACATATTTGTCGAGGCAACAGAGTACCTCAACTCACCGATTACTGCGGTTAATCTGGCCCATGGGAACATTGAAACGGGAAGGAAGGATTTGCAAATGCATCAGACTACTTAGAAACCTGGGATGACTCGGACAGCATAACGGCTGTAAATGCTCAGAAGAGATTTGAGACATTCACAAAAATGGTGGCATAACCACTCAGAAGCACAATATCAAGCTTTCGAGATCAACAATTAGCATATGGAAGTAGTAGGAACTGAACTGAGACTTAAATCCAACAATCTTATAAGTCCACTGATTAGTAACACGTGATCCTAATAGAAAGAAGAGATAGCCTAGTTCTTAATCCCCGTAGAAGAGAAGATGATGACTCAGATCAGAAGGCCATGAGGTATAAGGAGTAAAAAGAGCCTTACGTTCCATCCCACAATCAATTCCCTTATATAACTAAGAATTTCTAGACTCAACTTCGACCAGTTTGGCTTGGTAATCCTACAGGCAGTCAAGCTCTGATACCAACGCTGTCAGGACCCCGACTCAATGCCACATCGATCTAGCATGTAACACCTCATATCACCTTGCGGCCTCACGCACGGTATTCCCACGGGTGTCGCCTTACCTTAGCCCGGGACCGTTTGCGCCTTTTGGCACACGTATATGACAGTGTCGCTAGCATCCATATGATAAGGAGCCTGGGCTGACATGGCTAGTCGTAAACCCAAAGTGGCACAGACTTACAGGGACAGGCATCCATGACCCAGCTTCGAACGTGTCGGTCATCAGCAAGTGGGTCCGGGCTGTAGCACTGGGCTAGCAGGACTCCGGTAAACCGGGCTATAGCGGGCTAACAGGACTCCGGTACTCAATGCGTGACATTTCCCCGAAGGGACAGACACAGGAACGAAGAAGGACACATGCCGGCCAGCCTAAGTGTTCCAGAGCAGTAGCAAGCTACCATGGCTCAGCGGTAACACTAGGAGACATTTCCCGGTAAGAGAGGCTACTAAAGATAAACAACTAGATAGTCAGATCCCACACATACCAAGCATTTCAATCATACACACAATATGCTCGATATGTGCAAATACAACATGGCATCACAACATGACTTTATGACTCAAGTATTTATTCATTAGGCTCCGAGGAGCGAGATATTACAAACATAGGTCTCATGACCCAACATTCAGAGCATACAAATCAAAACACAAGCGGAAGCTATCATGTCTGAGTACAGACATCTATAAATGAAAAAGGCTGAGAAGCCTGACTATCTACCAAATCCTGCCGGGGGCACAAGATCGTAGCTGAGGTAACAAGCTAAACGTCGAAGTCCACGCGAAACTACTAGTGAGACCGAAGTCTCTCTGCAAAACATAAAATAGGCAAACGTGAGTACAAATGTACCCAGCAAGACTTACATCAGAACTAACTACATATGCATCATTTTCAACAAAGGGGATGGTGGGGTTTAACTGCAGCAAGCCAGCTTTGACTCGGTGGCTATCCTAAACTACGACTGCAAGTAACTCTTTTGAGGTGGCGCACACGAGTCCACATATTCACCATACCAATACACCACTATGGATCCGCTCCCGTCTCCCTACGAGAATGCCATCCATAGCACTCACGCTTATCTTGCGCATTTTAAAGTATCCACTTTCACTTGTCTATGTACTGATATAAGCAACCCAGAAGTCCTTTACCGCGGACACGGCTATCCGAATAGATGATGTTAACCCTGCAGGGGTGTACTTCTTCATACATGTTTCCACCACTTAGCGTCTGCACACGACATGTGCTCGGCAGACTTCAAGCGAAAGCCGACGTGGGTGTAGACCACGACCTACCTAAACACTCAAGTCTCTAGTCCAGGTTTATCGCCTATTCGGGTTCCATCCATGAGGAGATCCGGCCGGAGTTTCGCTCACAGCCCCAAACGATGTGAAAAGGGTTCCGTGACACCAAACGGGCGCCCGGTATACCCGGCCACGTGCCTACCGCATCACAGCCCACCCCTACGGTCAGCGCTGTCCACGGCCTCCAGCATACTACAAACACCAGAAACTACTTGCAACTCCTGGACAGAGGACAAGGGTGATTAAGAAGTCGAGCGGGGTCATATTTCAGGGCCCAATGTATGGTAGTAGCTGAATCAAGGATCACAAACACAGAACTCAGTTCCTGAGGACGGCTACAATGAGACAACCCACCATGTACTCCTACATGGCCTCTCACCGCTACCTTTACCAAATCGTGTTCACACACTTAGCTCACACACAGTAGGACATGTTCACACACCTCTGATTCATCCCCGATGAATCAGACCTGACTGAACTCTAAGCAGTAGCAGGCATGACAAACAAACATGAATGAATAGGCACAACATGGCTCAAACAACTCCTACTCATGCTAGTGGGTTTTATCTATTTACTGTGGCAATGACAGGTCATGCAAAGGATAAAGGGGTTCAGCTACCGCAGCAAGTAACAGATGAATCGATGTTGTCCTAATGCAGTAAAAGAGAGCAGGAGCGAGAGAGTGGGATTTTATCGGAATGAACAAGGGGGTTTTGCTTGCCTGGCACTTCTAAAGATAACATTGAGTCTTCATCAGTGTCAACGATCACATTGTCGGTACAACGTCTACCGAGGGAGAACAACACCGGCAAACACAGAAGAAACACGATCAATGCAATGCACAATATGATGCATGCTATGACATGGCAATATGAATGTGTTTTGGGCTAATGCATCTAGCAACAAATTAAATGGGTTGGTTTGAATACAAGATTCAAATTCAAACTCCATATGTGATTATTTAAATGCCCTTCATATGATTTGTGCTAAACAGCATCTATAAGTTGTTCTAACATGCATGAAAATGGTACAGATGGATTCCTTGAATTTTTCTGATAATTTTTCATATATAATTTATTTAATTTGGAGTTATGGTTAATTTTCTATGATTTATTGAAGTTTTAGCTATTTTCTGAAATTCCTGAAATAATAATAAATCCAGAAATGATTATGGCGTCAGCACCACGTCACAGTGACGTCAGCAGGGTCAACTGGGCGCCCCAGGTCAAACCTGACGTGTGGGGGCCACACGTCAGTGACACAGGAGCTAATCCCGGTCAAACCCAGCGCTGATTGGGGTTTGACCAGGGGTGGGGCCCACTGTCAGTGGCTGTGGGTTTAATTAGTGGGGCCATTAACACTAATTAAGCGTGCCCCGTCGGAAGTCGCCGGAGTATCGCCGGTGGCGACCATTCCGCACGGCGGCGCGGCTCGGATTTGAGCTAGGGGCGATGGTTTGGCGCGCGGTTTGTGGCTACGGCTTGCTGGCGTTCTTGCGCATCTAGTGGTAGCAGCGACAGCAGCTGGGATGGCCTGAGTCGACTGCGACGAGCACTTTCGCGGCGGCCGGAGTTCGGGCACCCGCGGGTTTGGCGTTGCGGTGCACAGGAGGGGGAGCTGGTTGGTGTGTTGGGCTCCTGGGGGCTTTATGAGCACGGTGAAGCACTCCGTCATGGGCATGCGCGGCTATGGCCATGGCTGCGCCATGGCCGGCGGCGAGAAGCTCTCGGCCGCGACGGCATCGGTGTTAGAGGAAGAAATCGGGCCAGGGAAGAGGGGGAAACAGCACAGGAGCTCACAGCGGGTGCAGCGGTGGCCTCGGCGAGCTCGGGGAGGCACCGGAGCGAGCGGAGCATCGAGGGGGATCTCCGGCGGCCGAGGTCGGAAACGGCGGCACTGGCAAGGCTTCAGGGCGTCCGACATTGCGTAGCTCAGCGAGGAGGTCGAGGACGACGCGGCGGAGCTTATGGAACTGGCGGAGGGGCGAGGGAGGGCTGGTGGCTGCGGCTATGGTGAACGGCGGCGACAGCTGCGCTCGGGGATCACAGGGAAGAGAGGGAAAGAGAGAGCCAGAGGAGAGGGAGCGGTCCAGAGGGAGAGGGGAAGTGAGAGGGGGGTCGGGGAGGCGCGTGGCATCACCGGGGCGTCGAGGAGGAAGCAGGAGGTGGCCGAGCAGGGTGGAGGTGGCGCGCGCGGCGGCG